>NC_044996.1:34499122-34597734 GCF_008728515.1 Papio anubis
AAAAAAAAAAAAAAAAAAAAAAGCAGTGACAGACACCTGCAATAGAGGGGAGGAGGATGGATGATTACAGGAGGTGTCTGGATTATTTTTGTTTTTGTTTTCTTTTTTGAGATGGAATCTTGCTCTGTTGCCCGGGCTGGAATGCAGTGGCACAATCTCAGCTCACTGCAACCTCCACCTCCCAGGTTCAAGCAATTCTCCTGCCTCAGCCTCCTGAGTAGCTGGGACTACAGGCATATGCCACCATGCCCGGATAATTTTTGTATTTTTAGTAGAGGTGGGGTTTCACCATGTTGGTCAGGTTGGTCTCAAACTCTTGACCTCAAGTGACCTGCCCGCCTCGGCCTCCCAAAGTGCTGGGATTACAGGCGTGAGCCACCATGCCCGGCCTTCTGGCTTGTTTAGGATTGTAATGGCGACCTTTATTATCTACACCTACACGTCTCTTCAACTAATGTATTTCTGCTCAGGGGTTTCAACTCCTGCTTACTGAGAAACCATCTGTAGCTGTGAGAAAGGAATGGGCTAAAATAGATTGGCTGATGGATTTTTTGTAATCAGAAGGATACCAGGGAGAGAAGGACATGGAGAATCCTGGAAATTTGTGTTCCATGGATGAAACTGCTTATTCCTTAGTGGGATTTACAAATGGAATCCTATTATGGTTGTTCCAGAGCAGATGGCCTCTTACATCAGTTCCAACACCTTTTATTTTGTAATCCAAGTTCAGAAGTCAGATTACAATCGTTTGTTTCTATATAATGGAAACGTTTTAATTCAGGCTGAGAGGAAGTAATTTATCTTTTCACAGATTGTTTTCTAGGAAAGATGTATATTTATTACAGTGCTGATTTTGGTGAAAGTTGGCAACTTAGGCTGTGTCTTAGTCCATTTATACTGCTATAACAAGATACTGAGACTTGAGACTTATAAAGAATATACATTTATTTCTCAGAGTTCCAGAACCTGGGAAATCCAAGATTAAGGCACCAGAAGGTTCAGTTGTCTGGTGGGGGCAGCTCTCTGCTCTCTGCTTCCAGGATGGTGCCTTGTTGCTGCATCTTCCAGCAACAAGGGGAGAAGAGTGTTATATCCTCACATGGCAGAAGGCAAAGGGCGAGTGACCAAACACTGTGTAAAGCCTCTTTCATCAGGGCCTTAATCCCATTCCTGAGGGAGGAGCTCTCATGGCTTAATGACCTCTCAAAGGCCCCACCTTTTAATACCATCACATTAGCCATTAAGTTTCAACACTTGAATTTTGAAGAGGACACACTCAAACCATAGCAGGCTGAATTTAATCTAATTATAAAATAACAAATCAGCTTAAAATGTAGGCTCCAAGGAAATGATTTTCACTGGGTTGGGACAAAAGGAAGAGCTTCATTCATTTATGCATTTAATTCAACAAATATATCTGGAGGACCTACAGGATCAAGGTGTAGGTGCTAAGAGCAAGACAGATGAGTTCCGTGCTTTCATGTAGCTGACATTCCAGTGGAATACAGCAAGAATACGAAAAGGAAAGAAAGTGGTTTTTCTCTGTTGTCCTGGAATTGATTACAAGCTGGGTGGGGAGAAATAGCCCTATATAAAACTAAATGTGCCACCAGCAGTAGGACCACCGGATGAGGTGGCTTTGACTCAGTGCCCTCTTTAACTCTCTAATGACATATTTCTAACTATATGACACCTTATGCGTAGGGGTGTATTGGACTGAGAAGAGCAGAAGATAACAGCACTTTTCAGTTTCAGAATTCTTTATTTCCATGTCTGTCTTTCTCTATGGTGGGCATTCATGTTTATTGAGGTAATGTTAGTCTCTGAACCACCAAATCAAAGAACATAGTACTACGAAGGAAGGTTAGAGATAATAAATTCAAGTAATGATTGTATGAGTGAGAAAAACAAGGCCACAGAGGTGAAATGACTTGCCGAAGGTTGTAGAGATAGTTGTTGGCAACGATGAGATGAGAATTTAGGTCACCTGACTCCTCTCATCTAGTGTTCCCCCAGTCATTTGCCTTTGCACTGCCCTCTTTTTTCTTTTCTTTTCTTTCTCTTTTTTTTTTTTTTTTGAAACGGAGTCTCACTCTATTGCCCAGGCTGGAGTGTAGTGGTGCAATATTGGCTCACTGCACCCTCTGCCTCCCAGGTTCAAGCGATTCTCCTGACTCAGCCTCCTGACTAGCTGGGATTACAGGCGCCTTCCACCATGCCCAGCTAATTTTTGTATTTTTAGTGGAGACGGGGTTTCACCATGTTGGCCAGGCTGGTCTCCAACTCCTGACCTCAAGTAATCCTCCTGCCTCGGCCTCCCAAAGTGCTGGGATTACAGGCGTGAGCCACCGCACCCAGCCTGTTTTATTTTCTTCACAGCATCACCTTGTGAACTTTTTAAAAACAGTCTGATTGTTACCCCAATAAACATGAATGCCCACCATGGAGAAAGACGTGGAAATACATTATGAAAGTGTGTAAAGTGCTGTTATCTTCTCCTCCTCTCAGTCTAATACACCCCTACACATAAAGTGTCATATAATTAGAAATACTTTAAAGAGTTAAAGATGGTAGTGCGTCAAAGCCACCTCATCCAATGCTCCGGCTCCTGGTGGAACATTTAGTTTTATGCAGGGCTATTTCTCCCCGCAAAGATTGTAGTCAATTCCAGGACCACAGAGAAAACCCACTTTCTTTCCTTCTTTTGTGTATTCTTGCTGTATTGAGCACACAGTAGGTGCTGTGTAAATTCTCGCCGACAAACACTCATTAACTGCTTTCGTGAAGCGACTGAAGTTATTGAGTGAAGCTGACTCCGGGTGGAGTGATACATTTGGCTACAGTGATTGAGCGGGCCCCTCTTCTCTGGGCCCCTTTTGTATCTTGTAATTTGTTGCACTTAAGTTGATACGTGAAATACACTTATTTGCAGTTGTGATCAGAACTGTGTAAACAGTGTCTGTGTTCGTAATTGGGATGCAGTAGGGACTTGAAAGTGGCTAACTTGAGAAGCGGCGCTGTGGATGATTTTCTTTGCAACTGTTTCATTTTTAGTACGTTTCGCAGTAAGCTATTACACAGAGCTAATGATGCATGATGCACAGAGCATTTCAAGCTACTCTGAAGAAAAGGCACCTCGGGGAGCTGCCTGTTTTGTTTTGTTTTAATGTAAAGTCCATTGCAGACCTAAAGCCCTTACAAGGAACATGGTCTCACTGTCGCGCCGCTTAGAAATCCAGGGAAAAGCGTCAGACGAGCCGTGGGCTAACAACGGCTACCTGAGGGCACCTTCCAACCATATTCTCGAACCTCAGAGAACCTTCCTAAATTCCCTTTCTAGAGTCCCCGCCCTCTGCTTGTCACCGTAGTGCGTCAAAGGCCCGTAGTCGTCACTGGAGGGAAAAAAGTACGTCGCGCGAGATTCTGCGACGGGATTTGGAAGTTAGGGAACAGCCGCGGCGCAAGCGCACTGGCCTCACAACCCCGGACGGCACGCGGGTAGGTAGGCTAGAACCTAGAGGAGGGGAGCAGAGCGTGCTGGGGTCTTTTATCGCTCTCCGCGCAGTGCGTGGGTCTGCAGATCCGTGGAGGTGCGGAGCCTCACTCGGCCTCCCCGGCTCGCGCGTGAGTGCGGCGGAAGCCCTTCTGCTCCTCCACGAGTTGGAGGAGTGCAGCGGACGTGCACCCCGGTGTCGGGACGCGAGCTCGTGCTCCTCTTTTCCTCCTAACGGTGGCCCCCACGCACACACTCCAGTCCCCCCGAGAGTTGATCTTCGCCCCTCAGCGCGCCCCTCCTTACCCGGCCCCTCCCACAGGCCCCCCGTTTCCGCCCGCTTGCTAGCTACCTAGCTCGCGATCCGTAGTCGGCTTCGTCCCTGGGGTCCCTACTTGGGGGCGGAGAAGATGGCTGGAGGACGTCTGCTGTTGGGGGGCGACTTCCTGTCGCCGCCGCCGCTGCCCCCCCTCCCGCCGCCGCCGCTGCCGCCCCTCCCGCCGCCCCCGCCCGAGCCAGTGCTGGAGCAGTGGCGCTATAGCCACGAAAGTGACTGGCAGTGGGCTCTGCGGCGCAGCTTCATCTGTCGGCACCTGCACAGCTATCCCGGGGCTGCCCTCGACCAGCTCCTCGCCCTCTCCGCCGCCTGGACCAACCACGTCTTCCTGGGCTGCAGGTGAGTAAGGTGTGGGTGTCGGGTTAGGGACGGGGGTGAGAGATGGGTGATGGGGGATCGGGTTAGGGACTGCGGTGGGGAGGGATCGATGATGGTGGTTGGGTTAGGGACGGGGGCGGGATGCGTAGGATAGCTTGGAGGCTGGATATTTGGAGGTGCTGGAGGGCACTAGAGGGATCACTCTTGCCCTGGGGGTGGGGTGGCCGACTGTGGTGGCTGGGCATGACATAACAGCTAGTAGGGCGCAGAGATCGCGGAAGCGGCCTCTCCAGGACCAGGGATGGAGATGAAGCAGCGCCTAGAAGAGGATTATTGAGAGATGGTCGTTGTAGTTGGTGGCGGTATTAGAGGACCTGGGAAATGATGAATAGCAGCATCTCGGACCTGCGTAGGGCCTTCCAAGCATGCAGTATCCGCAGAGAATATATTCGACAGTTGGGGTTGTGGGGGAAGGGCGAGGGGACCCCACTGTTCTAGTCTCCTCCTGACCACTCTCTTTTTCCATTCCCCTTAAATAAAACACCCCCCTCTACTTGCAGCCCCTAGCAGGGTCTTACTGTCTTCTCCTGGGGAGGCGGTACGTATCAGCTCTCTGAGCCGCAGCAGCGTCAGCCTTGCTTGTAGATTTGCGCATAATGTGTCTGGACTCAAACAAAGAAATGGATATATCTACTGTAAAAATGGATTGCCCTCTTTTTACCCTAAATGGGATCAGAAGGATTAACATTTGGCTCTGAGTGAGGTTTTAGGGGTGTGTGTGTGTGTGTGTGGTTTTAGGGGTGTGTGTGTGTGTGGTGGGGGTGTGTGTGTGTGTGTGTGGTGGGGGTGTGTGTGTGTTTGTTTGTTTTTCCCCCCTTTCCTAGAACCTGGTGACGTTTTGAACAGGCCTCTTTGAAAGCTCTTTGCATTGAATGGAGACTGCAGTATGGTTCCAACGCAGTTCTTTTTTTTTTTTTTTGAGCAGGCTGCTTGGACCTCTGTCCTTCAGAACCCCTAAATCGGCCCTATACTAGTCATTCCTTTGATAGACTGGGAGACGGCTTCTTTCGACATTCCTGCAATCATAGTTTGTTTGTTTGTTTTTTTATCAGGAAGGGTGAGAAATTCTGGAATATGATCATGTCAATTTTGGCCAGTTCAGTTCCAGGAGTGACTGTAACAGATGCAGAAAAAGGATTGTCTACTCCTGCCCTTAATTATTGAACATGGCATTCAGTGTGATATACTTTGCTCTCATCACATAAATTTATTTTTTTGTCTTCTGTAGGTTAGCATAATTTCTACCACCAGAGATAATGATTAGGAGGAACTGGTTACAACTGAGGAAGCCTTAGTTATTAAACAAGTCAGATAAATCTACTTGACCTTTGCCTAACAATGTTGTTCTTGAGTTCGAAAGTTACCTTTATCCTATAATCATAAGTCTCCATCATATCACAGAAGGCTGTCGGGAATCTGAATCCTTAAAATACAATAAAAACAAAAACTTGAATGAGGGTAACCGTCCTTTGTGTTAATAAATCTTCCCACTAGAATGGAAGCTTCCTTACGGATAGGGAGTTTGCTTTCTTGTTTACACCTTTATCCTCAGTGCCTAGAAGATTGCCTGCTAAATAATAGCTGCTCAATAAATGTGTGTGGAGTGAATGGATGTATACAGCTTTATGATGTATAACACATTTTAAATATTTATTTCATTTCCTACAACAACCTGGGGGATCAGGTGGCGTCTCATTTTTACTGCTAAATCAGTGGCGGCCAAGAAGTTAAGTGACGTGTCCAAGGTCTTACAGCTGGGGCTAGGACCCAGGTCTTCTGATGCCCAGACTGATGCTCTTTCCACTCAGCCACAGCTGCCATATTTGGGAAGGATGGATCATGAGTGAAAGCAAGTAACTGACATAAGCCACATCACTATATCTCAGGATTTAATTCCAAGAACAACACCCTTGTACATAAGCAGGGCATTAAAAACACAAAGTAGGCCAATGGTAGTTGGTGTTAAAGGCTCAAGCATTGCAGGCTGTTGTGTGTGCACTCAGGTGCATCTGTGGATACTATGTATGCTATAGTCACCATGTTACATTGTAGCTAAGTCAGTTTAGTTAATACAAGAATTGCCATTACATTATCAAATAGCTTAACTGAAAAGTAATGTTTGCATTATATCTGATAGCTTCCATATAGGAGAAAGGGAAGGGCCAATGAAGAATCTTGGAAGCTAGGGACCAAGTGCAGTCTTCCACTTTAGATGGGCTTTATGTTACCTCTCATCTTCAGGTGGGTAAAACTTGTGTTCCAATACTTGTTGATGTTAATGTAGATGTTGGCAGAGTTCTTGTTTTCTGTGACAGAATACTCTTCTCTCAAGTGAACTGCAGAATACATGGTGAAATAGCTCTTTCTAAACTTAAATTGTTAATTCTTTTTCTTTTTTTTTTTTTTTTGAGACAGAGTCTTGCTCTGTCGCCCAGGCAGGAGTGCGGTGGCATGATCTCGGCTCACTGCAACCCCCACCTCCTGTGTTCAATCTATTCTCATGTCTCAGTCTCCTGAGTAGCTGGGATTGCGGGCATGCACCACTACACCTGGCTCATTTTTGTATTTTTGGTAGAGACGGGGTTTCGCCATTTTGGCCAGGCTGGTCTCGAACTCCTGGACTCAGGTGATCCGCCTGCCTTGGCTTCCCAAAGTGCTGGGATTACAGCAGTGAGTCACTGCACGTGGCCTTAAATTGTTGATTTGTTGCTCAAGGTTTATCACTTGACTTTTGGAACAGGCTGTGAACCAATAGCAAAGAGAAATTTCCTTGCTCTTTTTTCCCTCTGGCAAAATGTTTTGTGTTCCATTTTACTTGGGGCTGAAATAAACTTCTAGGTCAAATAAATCTTTGAAAATTCCTTCATCATAAGACCAAGCCAGGAGGAACTCAAATGTGCGGGGAAACAGAACATATTTCATTCCTTTTGGTGATGGTGGCAATTTCCACAGAACAAATTTGGGTATCTTCTTGACTCTCTAACTGGGGTTTTCAAACTTAAGTACACATCAAAATCACCTGTTAGGCTTGTTGAAACAGATTGCTGGGTCCCAGCCCCAGGGTGTCTGACTTGGTAGGTCTGAGGTGGGGCCTCACAATTTGTATTTTTGACAAGTTCCCAGGTGATGCCGATGTTGCTGATCCAGAGAACAGCACTCTCAGAACCACTGCTTTTTAGGATAAAATAAAAATGTTTCTATTCTGTTTTTTAATCATTTTCTCCCTCATTGTCCAGGCAACCAGAAAGCTCAAATGGCTAAAATTGTTTCACTTCGTTTTTTCATTTGTCTGTTCCGTTCAAGTAAACAACTTAACCAAGAATTTTTTCTGCAAGCAATTTCTAAGATTTGTGGCTAGTGAAAAATTAGTTCAGTTTTCTGACCGACTACACCTGCAGCACTTAAATAATTGTACATATGAATGCCTAAAGAACTGTGTGATTTTTACTTAAAATTGTAGATAGTGTCTTTATATTTAATAAAGCAGTTTGATTAACTGGGGCATTTAGTTTTCCAGTCGTTGATCAATAAGATTAGAAGGAGAATCCTGGCCTACTATTTACCTTTGATAAGACATTAATTAATAGATAAAATATACCTTAAAATGAAACCAGCTTTGCTCCCTTATTTGTCTCTTCCTGGTTGATACAAGACTGGTGTTTGGAAGGTAGATGCTGGCTGGGCTCATGTTGCAAAACTGTGCACATAGTAGGGAGAGTGCAGCAATCACTAGCTAATGAAATGGGTGTGGGAGCTTTTGAAAGATTATCAGTAATCTGGGTATATGTTATTCACTTATGATGTCAGGAGTCTCATTAATTGTTGTTATTGTTGTTGTTGTTGTTTTAATAAAGATGGGGTTTCCCTGTGTGGCTCAGGCTGATCTTGAACTCCTGAGCTCAAGTGATCCACCTGCCTTGGCCTCCCAAAGTGCTGGGATTACAGGAGTGAGCCACCGTGCCTGGTCTGAGTCTTTTTTTCTTTTTCTTTTCTCTTCTCTTTTCTTTCCTTTTCTTTCTTTCTTTCTTTTTTTTTTTTTTTTTTTTGGTGACAGTATTTCGCTCTTGTTTCCCAGGCTGGAGTGCAATGGCGCGATCTCAGCTCACCACAACCTCCACCTCCTGAGTTCAAGTGATTCTTCTGCCTCAGCCTCCCTAGTAACTGGGATTACAAGCGTGCACCACCACACCTGACTAATTTTGTATTTTAGTGGAGACAGGGTTTCTCCATGTTGGTCAGGCTAGTCTGGAACTCCCGACCTCAGGTGATCCGCCCACCTTGGCCTCCCAAAGTGCTGGGATTACAGGCATGAGCCACTGTCGCCAGCGTTTTTTTTGTTTTTTGTTTTTTGTTTTTTTTTTTGAGAGAGCCTTGCTCTGTCACCCAGGCTGAAGTGCAATGGCGTGATCTCAGCTCAGTGCAGCCTCCGCCTCCCAAGTTCAAGCCATTCTCCTGCCTCCACCTTCCAAGTAGCTGGGATTACAGGC
This sequence comes from Papio anubis, assembly GCF_008728515.1. Lineage (NCBI taxonomy): Eukaryota > Metazoa > Chordata > Mammalia > Primates > Cercopithecidae > Papio > Papio anubis. Next base: position 34,507,818 of record NC_044996.1, read on the forward strand.
GTGCACCACCACACCCAGCTAATTTTGTTTGTATTTTCAGTAGAGACGGGGTTTCACCACGTTGGCCAGGCTGGTCCTGACCTCAGGTGATCCGCCCACCTGGGTCTTCCAAAGCACTGGGATTACAGGCATGAGCCATTCCACCAGGCTCTGGCCCAAGTCTTATGAATAGTTTTTTTTTTTTTTTAATTAGTTTTCCTTATGAATAGTTTTGAATAAACAATTTTATACTTGGAAACCTTAATCTTTGCTTAATTTTCAAATCTCAGCTTTTTTGTTTGAACTTAGTAGAACAGTTTAATATATTTTTTTAAAGTTTTATAAAAAGGCTGTGCCTGGTGGCCCATGCCTGTAATCCCAGCACTTTGGGAGCCTGAGGCGGGCAGATCACGTGAGGTCAGGAGTTTGAGACCAGCCTGGCCAATGTGGTAAAACTCCATCTCTATCAGGCGTGATGATGGGTGCTTGTAGTCCCAGCTACTCGGGAGGCTGAGTTGGGAGAATCACTTGAACCTGGGAGGCAGGGGTTACAATGAGCCGAGATAGCATCACTGCACTTCAGCTTGGGCGCCAGATCGAGAGTCCGTCTCAAAAAAAAAAAAAAAAAGTTTGTAAGCATCTATTGCTGAATATTTATTAAATTTCACCTGCCATTGTATATTATAGTGGTTTATGTTATTCATAGGTATGCATATATATGCACCTGTTTTGTGTCCAGAGATGTAAAACTTACGAAGACATGTTTTTGTTCATTAGAAATCATCTTTTTATGTGCTAGATATGGTGGGATAGTTGAGTCACATCCTGATTTCCAAAAGCTTGGTATACTATCAGCTACTTTTGAGAACCATAGACCTCAGAATTTTGGGATTCTTTTTTTTTCTTTTTCTTTTGAGACAGTCTTGCTCTGTCACCCAGGCTGGAGTGCAGCCTGTGATATCAGCTCACTGCAACCTCCGCCTCCCGGGTTCAAGCGATTCTCTTGCCTCAGCCTCCTGTGTAGCTGGGTCTACAGGCGCACGCCACCACGACTGGCTAATTTTTGTATTTTTAATAGAGACAGGGTTTCACCATGTTGTCCAGGCTGGTCTTGAACTCCTAGCCTCAAGTGATCTGCCTGCCTCGGCCTCCCAAAGTGCTGGGATTACAGGCATGAGCCCCCATGCCCGGCCTGGTTTTCTTTTTTAAGCATTTATAATCTAAAGGGTAACTTAGCAGACTTAAAAATATAATACGTGTGCATCTTAAAAAATTACTATATTAGACTTGCCTTAATGATATCTTACATTTTATTCAATAATACGAATACTGTATAACCATTAAAACTCATGTGGTAATGATGTGGAGAAAAGGCTTATGGTACAGTAAATTAACAAAAAACCCCACCAGATTTCAAATCAACATAGATAACCTGATAGTGATGGGGAGTTATGGAAAACACAGAAAAAACATTAAAAAATAAACCTCAACATGGCCGGGACGCGGTGGCTCACACCTGTAATCCCAGCACCAAATTGGGAGGCTGAGGCAGGCAGATCACGAGGTCAGGAGTTCGAGACCAGCATGGCCAACATGGTGAAACCCAGTCTCTACTAAAAATACAAAAATTAGCTGGGTGTGATGGTGTGCTCCTGTAATCCCAGCTACTTGGGAGGCTGAGACAGGAGAATCCCTTGAACTGAGGAGGCGGAGGCTGCAGTGAGCCGAGATTGTGCCATTGCCTGGGCAATAGAGTGAGATTCAGTCTCAAAAAAAAAAAAAGATTAATTAAAAAAAAAACCCAACATGTTGATGAAGTTATCAGTAGTTGGAGTTATTATTACTATTTTTGAGATAGGTTCTCACTCTGTCACCCAGGCTGGAGTGCAGTGGTGTGATCACAGCTCACTGTAGCCTCAACTTCCTAGGCTCAAGTGATTTGAGTAGCTGGGATTACAGGTTTGTGCCACCATGTCCAGCTTTTTTTTTTTTCCCTTTGTAGAGACAGGGTCTTGCCATGTTGCCCAGGCTGATCTCGAACTCCTGGGCTTAAGTGATCTTCTTGCCTTGGTCTCCCAGAGTGTTAGGATTACAGGTGTGAGCCACCGCTCCCGGCCAGTGGTTGGGAATGTAGGTGCTTTTCTTGGTGGATTTTCTAAAATTCCTGGTGTTAAACGGGTTACTTTAAAACACACTATTAAAAAATAGACTCTGGAGAAACTGAATAATAAAAGCTTTACTGCCTTGGCTTACTTTAAATATGTGGCACCACTTCTTTATCTTTGGATAGCTACTCTGAATAATTGTAGAAGCCTCGTGGTCTTACTAAACACTCCAGATTCATATTTACATTGTTCTTTGAATAGTGAAGTGTTTGTTAGGTACTATATGGTCTTTTTCATTATTGTTCAAGCTGGCTGGGCTTCTTCAGTATTATGACTTCATAGCAAAGGACAGAGAACTGTATCAGCAACCTATGCAAAGACTTATTTTTATGGCCTATGGGTGAAGTTGAATTTTGTGGCAGATGTAATGAATAGGGTATAGTAAGTAGGTAGAGTTATTACTAATGCTGGAAGAAACCTGAGAAAAGTGAGCATGAATGAGTGAGCCCTAAGTGCATCACACCGTAAGACATATATGCCATTCGCAGTTGTACACTGTACTTGGAATCAGGCTCTAACTGAAGGTCTGGAGAATATTGACTGGAATTCAAGGTAAGTTGCCTGGTTGTAGGGCCACTTTTGGTAACAGGCGTGGGATTAGTAGTTTAAGATGTATAGACTCATCTCATTTTCATGGTGTTTTTTTTTGTTTTTGAGATGGAGTTTTACTCTTGCTGCCCAGGCTGGAGTGCAATGGCGTAATCTCGGCTCACTGCAACCTCTGCCTCCCGGGTTCAAGCGATTCTCCTGTCTCAGCCTCCCAAGTAGCTGGGATTACAGGCATGTGCCATCACACCCAGCTAATTTTTGTATTTTTAGTAGAGACAGGATTTGTCTATGTTGGTCAGGCTGGTCTCGAATTCCATACCTCAGGTGATCCACCTGCCTTGGCCTCCCAGAGTGTTGGGATTACAGGTGTGAGCCACATGTGCCCGGCTTTTGTTTTTATCTCATATTTTGGAAATGGGACTCCCCAGTTTGAATGGAAGTGATATGTAGAATGTATTGTGTTTATTTTATTTTATTTTAATTATTTTTGAGACAGAGTCTCGCTCTTGTCGTCCAGACTGGAGTGCAGTGGTGCCATCTCAGCTCACTGCAACCTCCGCCTCCCAGGTTCAAGCGATTCTCCTGCCTCAGCCTCCCAAGTAGCTGGGATTACAGGCACCTGCCACCATGCCTGGCTAATTTTTGTGTTTTTAGTAGAGACGGGGTTTCACCATGTTGGCCAGGCTGGTCTTGAACTCCTGACCTCAGGTGATCTGCCCACCCCAGCCTCCCAAAGCATTGGGATTATAGGTTTGAGCCACCCTGCCCAGCCATATTGTGTTTTAGACTGTGCTTTCTGATGTTCAGATAAGAGTCAATGAAGATAAAATTACTCTTGGTATTTAAATACTCGTGCTAGCTTTAGCAGCAACAGTTGTCAATAGAAAGTGCAGGTTACAACTGAGCTAGCTTCCAGCAATCTGTCGGGGAGGCCACCGTGCCTTGACTTCTGTTTTGCGTGGAATGATACGTGATGGGTGTGCAACCTGTTCTGCTGAAAATGGAAAATGTTACCCTCCTTCTGGTTTAGAACTGATTCATGTAAAGGTGTGATAGTTACTCATTTTCAGAACTTTCTTCCCAAATGCTACCAGAAATCTCTTTTTTGGTCCTAGGCTGGGGAAGACTCTGAAGGTAGGAAGGGAGAACAGGTAACCGTGATAACAAACACTTCACTTGAGCTCCTGTTTCTGTTTCTCTGTAGTAAAATGTTATTCTATCAAGCAGTCAATCTTCATAAGGAGCCTTTTTAAAAAAAAAAAAAAAAAAAGAGTCGGTCTCAGCCGGGTGCAGTTGCTCATGCTGTAATCCTAGCACTTTGGGAAGGTTGAGGCGGGTGGATTACCTGAGGTCAGGAGTTCAAGATCAGCCTGGCCAGCATGGCAAAACCCCGTCTCTACTAAAAAAAATACAAAAATTAGCTAGGCATGATGGCGCATGCCTGTAATCTCAGCTACTTGGGAGGCTGAGGCAGGAGAATTGCTTGAACCCAGGAGGTGGTGGTTGCAGTGAGCTGATATTGTGTCACTGCACTCCAGCCTGGGAGACAGAGCAAGACTCCCTCTCAAAAAAAAAAAAAAAGAGAGAGAGAGAGAGGGTCTCACTCTGTCACCCAGGCTGGAGCGCAGTGGTGCTATCACAGCTCACTGTAGCCTTGACCTTCCCTGCTCAAGTGATCCTCCCACCTCAGCCTCCCAAGTAGCTGGGACTCCAGGCATGGGTCACCATGCCTGGCTATGTTTTTCGTTTGTTTTTTTATTTTTTATTTTTGAAATGATGGTGTTTTGCCATGTTGTCCAGGCTGGTCTTGAATTCCTGGCTTCAAGTGATCTGCCCACCTCTACCTCTCAATGTGCTGGGATTACAGGCATGAACCACTGTGCCCAGCCAGGAGACATTTTTTAATTGTATATTTTAAAGCTTTGTCTTAAAATTTCAAACACACAAAAATAGAAAAGAGTTTAATGAATCCCATGTACCCATCACTCAGCAATCATCAGCAGTCTGCCATACTACCCTTCTTCCTTCATCTATTCTGCCCTAGCTTTTTGTGGGCACTAGTCTGGAGTATATTTTTTAAAATCCTGACATCATTTCACCTGTACATTCTTCAGTACACATCTGTATCAGATAAGAATTTTTAAAAATAGAGTTACGATTGCATTATTCATGTTCAACAAAATTAACAGTAATTTCTTAAAAATCACCCAATGCCTCTTTCATGTCGTTTTCTTCATTTGTCTCAAATGTCTTTTTACAGTTTGATTCATTCATGATACAAAGTCTATACAGTGTATTTGATTGATCCATCTCCTTTAACCTATAGCCACTCCCTCTTTTATTTTCATTCTACGGTATTTATTTGATGACTGGACTGTCACATACTGTTCCCTCATTCTGGAGTTGGATAGTTCCATTCTTGTGGTGTTTCACATGTTTCTGGGAGTCAGGAACTTGATTAGGTTCAGGTTTAATTCTCTGGAGAGCCATAATGCTTTCTAGATAGTGCCGTGATGTCCTGTTGTATCACATCTTGGGGTACATGTTTCATTGTCCCACTTTTAGTGATATTAAGATGATAAAGTCCCCAATCAGCTTTTTAAACTGAAATTTTTCTTGAGATAATTATAGATTCACATGCAACTGTAAGAAATAATACAAAGAGATGGCCGGGTGTGGTGACTCATGCCTGTAATCCCAGCACTTTGGAAGGCTGAGGCTGGCGGAGAGGTCAGGAGGTTGACACCAGCCTGGCCAACATGGTGAGACATGTTGAGTCTCACATGTCTTAGTGAGACAGGGGTCTTACTAAAAATACAAAAATTAGCCCCGCATGGTGATGCATGCTTATAGTCCCAGCTACTTGGGCGACTGAGTCAGGAGAATCACTTGAATCCAGGAGACGGAGGTTGCGGTGAGCCGAGATCACGCCATTGCATTCCAGCATGGGTGACAGAGCGAGAGACTCTGTCTCAAAAAAAAAGTTCCTTTTTGTCTCAAGTAGTGTTCCATAGTGTATTTGTACCAGAATCTAACTATTCACCTGTTGAAGGACATCTGGGTTGATTGTAGTTTTGGGCTGTTACAAATAAAGCAGGTTTTTGTGTGAACATAAGTTCTCATTTCTCTGGAATAAATGTCCAAGAGTGTAATTGCAATTGCTGGATCAAGTGGTAACTGATTTTTTTTTTTTTTTTTTTGGAGGCGGAGTTTCATTCTTGTTGCCCAGGCTGGAGTGCAATGGTGCGATCTTGGCTCACTGCAACGTCCGCCTCCTGGGTTCAAGCGATTCTCCTGCCGCAGCCTCCCGAGTAGCTGGGATTACAGGCATATGCCACCACGTCTGACTAGTTTTGTCTTTTTAGTAGAGACAGGGTTTCTCTATGTTGGTCAGGCTGGTCTCAAACTCCCGACCTCAGGTGATCCGCCCACCTTGGCCTCCCAAAGTGCTGGGATTACAAGCGTGAGCCACCGCACCCAGTCTGATGTTTGGTTTTATAAGCAGCTACCAAACTGTTTTCCAGAGTGACTGTATAATTTTACATTCCCAGCAGCAATGTCTGAGTGATCCAGTTTCTTCTCATTTTTGCCAGCATTTGGTATTGTCACTTTTTTTTTTTTTGGAGACGGAGTCTTGCTGTGTCACCCAGGCTGGAGTGCAATGGCACAATCCCGGCTCTCTACAACCTCTGCCTCCCAGGTTCAAGCGATTCTCTTGCCTCATACTCCTGAGGAGCTGTGATTATAGGCACATGCCACCACGCCAAGCTAATTTTTGTGTTTTTAGTAGAGACGGGATTTCACCGTGTTGGTCAGGCTGGTCTTGAACTCCTGACCTCGTGAATCACCCGTCTTGGCCTCCCAAAGTGCTGGGATTACAGGCGTGAGCTACCGTGCCCAGCCGTTGTCACTTTTTTTATTTTGGCCATTCTAATAAGTGTATAGTGATACCTCATTGTGATTTTTAAATTGCATTTCCCTGCTGGCTAGTGATGAACATCTTTTCATGTGCTTATTTCCAATCTGTCTATCCTCTTTGGTGAAATATTTTGTTTATGTCTTTTGTTCATTTTTTAATTTGATTTTTTTTTTTTTTTTTTACTGTTGAGTTTTAGGTACTAGTCTTTTGTCAAGTGTGTGGTTTACAACTATTTTCTCCCAGTCTTCAGCTTGACTTTTCATCCTTTTCACAGTCTTTCAAGAGCAAAAATTTTTACTTTTTTTTTTTTTTTTTTTTTTTCGAGAGGGGTTCGCGCTTTCCCCCCGAACCCGGGCTGTGGGGGTATGGCTGAACCCCGGTCCCCTGCAACCTCCACCTCCCGGGTTCGAGTGATTCTCCTGCCTCAGTCTTCCAAGTAGCTTGGACTGCAGGTGTGTAGCACCATGCCCAGCTATTTTTTTTTTTCTATTTTTGTAGAGAGAGGGTGTTGCCATGTTGGCCAGGCTGGTCCTGAACTCCTGACCTAAAGTAATCCACCTGCCTTGGCCTCCCAAAGTGCTGGGATTATGGGAGTGAGCCACCGCACCTAGCCAAAACTTTTTAATTTCAGTGAGGTCCGTTTTATCACCAGTTTCTTTATGGATGGATCATGCTTGCTATCAAGCCTAAGAACTGTTTGCCTAGCTCTAGATCCCACAGATTTTCTCTTGTGTTTTTTTCAATAAAAGTTTCATAGTTTTACATTTAGGTTTATGATGCATTTTGAGTTAGTTTTTTTATAAGGTGTGAGGTTTAGGTTGTAGAGTTTTTGTTTTTTTTTGTTTGTTTGTTTTTTGTTTTGCCTATGGATGCCCACTTGTTCCGGTGTCGTTTGTTGAGAAGGCTATCCTTCCTCCATTGAATTGCCTTGGCACCTTTGTCAGTAATCAATTGAGAATATTTGCTTGGGTCTGACTGAGTTCTTCCTCCATTAGCTTTTCACCTAATAGGTTTAGCAGCCATTGATTGATTGATTGGTTGGTTGATTTTTTTTTTTTTTTTTTTTGAGATGGAGTCTAGCTCAGTCGCCCAGGCTGGAGTGCAGTGGCATGATCTCGGCTCGCTGCAGCCTCTGCCTCCCAGGTTCAAGCAGTTTTCCTGCCTCAGCCTCCTGAGTAGCTGGTATTACAGGTGTCCACCACCATGCCCGGGTAATTTTTGTATTTTTAGTAGAGATGGAGTTTCACTATGTTGGCCAGGCTGTTCTCGAACTCCTGACCTCAAGTGATCCACCTGCTTTGGCCTTCCAAAGTGCTGAGATTACAGGTGTGAGCCACCATACCCGCCTGATGATCGTTTTTTATTTTATTATAGGTTACGAAATGGTAGTAGTCCATCGTTCCTTCATTTATTAGCTGGAATGCTTCTATAAAATATATTTTCCTCATCATCTCTTTGGTTGCTCTAAGTACAGTTTATACAGGAAAATGCAGGATAAATGTTTGCTTTCTTCCTTTCATATTTACCTGTTTGCAGAATAATGACATGGTTCCTTCCATCCTTCAAAGGTGACCAATAATAGTTTGTAAGTATCATTATGAACTAATGGATTTTCAACATATTTGATGTGTTTCAATCCATTGCCATCATTGTTCTTATCGATATTTTAGTTGGCTCACTTTGCCAGTATGAGTTTATTCAGATTGGCTTCTGAGTCCATTTGACACAACCCCTTTGATCTTTGACAGATTCCTTGGTTTTAGGTGCTAGAAGATTTCTCAGGCTCACCTTAGACATTTCCTGCCACAGACTTAGAATCAGCCACTTCTCTAAGGACCCTGATTCCATTTCAAGAGAAATGGTAGAGACCACAATCAAAACAAATCATGAATTTATACTGATATTTTCAATTCAAATTAAAGATAAGGTTTTTGCTAAAATTTTTTGAGTTTATATTTGTATGTCTTATGCTGAAAAAATCTTGATTTCCTAATTAGTAACATAATTATTCATTTGATGGGTAAATATTTTAGGGCCGATTCTTTGGTTTTATAGCCAAAATACCCTGTTGATAAAGTCTTGTGGGAGCAATTATAAGACTGGCTTATTTTGAAGCTTTTTAAAAAAGACATCCTTACCTGTTTTAACTCTAGATTATATTAACTTAAATAGGTACAGCCCACGCCTGATGGAAAAAATTCTCCAAATGGCTGAAGGTATTGATATTGGGGAGATGCCTTCATATGATCTGGTGCTGTCCAAGCCTTCCAAAGGTCAAAAACGCCACCTCTCAACATGTGATGGTGAGTATACTTGTTTCTGAAAGGTGGGATTTGAAGAAACATGGCTTTCAAAAATGGTATGAGTGTGGTATATGATTTCAAATAACATTGGTAGTATTAGTTCTTACGGGTAAAAGAGTTTTAGCTTTTAGTTATATACACTTTTTTGAGTATGCTAAATAGAATTGAAAACTAAGAATATCGAAATCATATTATTATGCAGTCCTTGAAATTTATGCCATGGAACCGCCCTCTAAATAAAATCTTATCCTGTGATCACTTGAGCATCTAAGTCCCTAAATCCTCTTGGATGGGTCCGGGATGGACGAGCTTTCTACTGAGCAGTGTTACAGGGAGGAAGCTCTAGTGTCTAGTATAGCCTCATCAGAGTTCATCTATAGCTTTAAATTTGGCATCTCACATAAATCATTAGTTTCCAGCTGTTGTTTGTTCTAGAAAGAAAATAGAGCAAACACCCTTTTGTGATGAATGGGTCAGAGCTGAGGTTTTGAAGTTGAAAACTTTTGATCATTCTTTTTCTTTGATTTTCAGTCACAACTATGTAAAGCACCATCACAGAGTCACTCACCTCTGATACAAAAGAGAAAGGCTTTGTAACTGCCTCTGCTCATCATCTGTCTTGCATTAGAACCATCTTTCCCATTTTCAATCCTTAAGTGAGCTTTTCAGCATGGGTGGTATGAGATTGTACTGGAACAATCTTCCAGTCCACTTCACCTTCCAGCACAAGTGAAGAGTATACTTCACCTGTGCTTTAGCTCATTTGATGCAAAAGCAGCTACCAGTAATGTGTGGTGGTGACCTGCATACTTGACTCAATGGTATATTTTCTATCAAGGATCTTCCCGTACATGTGGAAAGACAGGGAACATCCCTCCTTATGCTGGAATCTTACATTGATAATTGAGTCCCTTCACCCAAATGATGTGAAGTTTTTGTGATGGAAGTATCTTGTACCAACAATGCAGCTTGCAAATAATATGGTTGGTACTATTTTCCTGTTTGGTTCTTTTGAAATATTCCCATTTTAATGAATTGTAAATTTCACTCATTCTATAGGTCAAAATCCTCCTAAAAAGCAAGCCGGTTCCAAATTCCATGCGAGACCTCGTTTTGAGCCTGTACATTTTGTAGCTAGTAGTTCAAAAGATGAAAGACAGGAAGATCCTTATGGCCCTCAAACAAAAGAGGTAAATGAACAAACACATTTTGCCAGCATGCCAAGAGACATCTACCAAGATTATACTCAAGACTCTTTCAGTATACAAGATGGGAATTCTCAGTATTGTGATTCATCAGGATTCATTCTCACAAAAGACCAGCCTGTAGCAGCCAACATGTATTTTGACAGTGGGAACCCTGCCCCAAGCAGCACATCACAGCAGGCAAACTCTCAGTCAACTCCTGAGCCTTCACCATCACAGACATTTCCCGAGTCCGTGGTAGCCGAGAAGCAGTATTTTATTGAAAAATTAACGGCGACAATCTGGAAGAACCTTTCTAATCCAGAGATGACTTCTGGATCTGATAAAATTAATTATACATATATGTTAACTCGTTGTATTCAGGCATGTAAGACAAATCCTGAGTATATATATGCTCCTTTAAAGGAAATTCCTCCTGCTGACATCCCCAAAAATAAAAAACTTCTAACTGATGGCTATGCTTGTGAAGTTAGATGCCAAAATATCTACTTAACTACAGGTTATGCTGGCAGCAAGAATGGGTCCAGGGATCGAGCTACAGAACTAGCTGTAAAACTCTTGCAGAAACGTATTGAAGTTAGAGTTGTCCGGCGGAAATTCAAACATACGTTTGGAGAGGACCTCGTGGTGTGTCAGATTGGCATGTCCTCCTATGAATTTCCTCCAGCTCTGAAACCACCAGAAGACCTGGTGGTGCTGGGTAAAGATGCTTCCGGGCAGCCAGTTTTTAATGCTTCCGCCAAACACTGGACCAATTTTGTCATTACAGAAAATGCAAATGATGCAATTGGTATCCTTAACAATTCTGCCTCATTCAACAAGATGTCAATTGAATACAAATATGAGATGATGCCAAATCGCACATGGCGTTGTCGAGTGTTTTTACAAGATCACTGCTTAGCTGAAGGTTATGGAACCAAGAAAACAAGTAAACATGCAGCTGCCGACGAGGCTTTGAAAATTCTTCAAAAAACACAGCCCACTTATCCATCTGTCAAAAGTTCACAATGCCATACAGGCTCTTCACCCAGAGGATCTGGAAAGAAGAAAGATATAAAGGATCTTGTAGTTTATGAGAATTCTTCAAATCCCGTGTGCACGCTGAATGACACAGCTCAGTTTAACCGAATGACAGTTGAGTATGTCTATGAAAGGATGACAGGCCTCCGCTGGAAATGCAAAGTGATTCTAGAGAGTGAAGTAATTGCAGAAGCAGTTGGGGTGAAGAAAACTGTCAAATATGAAGCTGCTGGGGAAGCTGTGAAAACCCTCAAAAAGACCCAGCCAACTGTCATTAACAACTTGAAGAAAGGAGCTGTTGAAGATGTGATTTCAAGAAATGAAATTCAGGGCCGCTCAGCAGAGGAGGCTTACAAACAACAAATCAAAGAAGATAACATTGGAAATCAGCTTCTGAGAAAGATGGGTTGGACTGGTGGTGGTTTAGGTAAATCTGGTGAGGGCATACGGGAGCCTATCTCAGTCAAAGAGCAGCATAAGCGGGAAGGGCTTGGTCTGGATGTAGAGAGGGTGAATAAAATTGCCAAGAGAGATATTGAACAGATCATCAGAAACTATGCCCGCTCCGAGAGCCACACAGATTTGACTTTCTCTAGAGAGCTGACTAATGACGAACGGAAGCAAATACATCAGATTGCCCAGAAGTATGGTCTTAAGAGTAAGTCTCATGGGGTGGGCCATGATAGGTACCTGGTGGTAGGTAGAAAAAGACGGAAGGAAGACCTACTAGATCAGCTCAAACAGGAAGGCCAAGTGGGCCATTACGAGCTTGTTATGCCTCAAGCAAATTGAGATCTTACTAATTTATTTTGTAAATGCCTAATGAGGCAGATTTTTGAATTAAAGAAATGCTACATGTTCCGGTTGCAGAGTATATTCATAAGATGTCTCACCTTGTTCATTTCACATAGTGGTTTATTAGATATTGGAACCTAAAGAATTCTGTCCACTTGTATTAGCTTAATCCAGCAGATGATATTGTGCAGTTACTGTTTGTGTCTTTGATATTGCTGTGTCCCTCAGATTTTAGTAGTTTGACAAGCAAGAACACATATCCAAATGGAATTTTACCCCGAGAAATTCTCATTTTAAAGGGCATAGCACAGCAACCTGCAACAATATGTAAAGTTGATATTGACTACAATAAAAATCCAGTCTTAATTCCAGATTTACTGAAAATGTCAGATCATTTTGTATTAATCTTATTTTCATCTTTGTGTGGAGCCAGTTATAGAATGTTTAACAATAAATTGTGCTGTACACGTAAATGTCCTTACCAACTAAATGATGTAAAAGTTTCTTAAAGTAATTTTAGTGTTCATTTATTTATAACTTCTACCATGTGATTTCCAGAATATTGGAAGTGATTTACTGTATCTTGTGATATATGGGTTTTAACAAATTCTAGTCTTCACGCTGAGAGAGCACTACTTGAGAGAGCAGTTGAAAGTTTCAAAAACTTTGGTTCAATCTGAAGAAAGGAAGCTTGAACTGTTTGTTCTTGGTGCCTTGCAGAGAGACTCACAGCAACTCTCCATTATAGCTTTCACACGGTTTGGATGTGCAGCACATCCAAGGCAACCACAGCTGTGGTAGAGCTTGGTAAAAGACTGAAGATACATTGGTGCTTTGATGAAAAGGTCAGTTGGCTGGTCCCTCTCTCAAAAAGCTTATTAAGCCTGAAAAGCCAACTTTGTAACATATTTAAAACTGCTATTTTCGCTTATTTCTGGAATGTAAAAAAAAAAAAAAATGTATAAAAAGAATTAGTGTATGCTTCCTGAATAAAAAGGAGCCAGAGTTGATCAGAATGGTGGCGTGCTCATTTCCGGGCAGCAGCCTTGTAGCAGCACTGGGTCTCTGGAGAACGGAAGTGGTGTTTGCACAGAATAGTTCAGCACCCAGAGCACATGTGGATGAATGTCCGGATTTAACAGATAGGAATCAGTCAACTATCACTTTTTTCCTGTGGGCCAACATGCTGGCTTCAACCAAATCTTAGGCTGCTCCCTTTTATGTGATTTTGTTTTTGTATCTCAGGTAAATCAAGTATAACCTCATAAAAGGACAGGGGAATTTACCATTGATCATTAGACACCTCTAATGAAATGATGTTCGGGACAATTAGGTGGTTTACAGTGCTTGAAAACATTTAGCACCATGCTTGACATGTAATTGGCCAACAAGAAATCGTAATTTCCTTTCCCCTGTTTTGTTTGTTTGTTTGTTTGTTTTTGAGATGGAGTTTCGCTCTTCTTGCCCAGGCTGGAGTGCAATGGTGCGGTCTCGACCCACTGCAGCCTCCACCTCTTGGATTCAAATGATTCTCCTGTGTCAACCTCCCAAGTGGCTGGGATTACAGGCACCCGCTGCCACGCCTGGCTGATTTTTGTATTTTTAGTAGAGACGGGATTTCACCATGTTGGTCTTGAAGTCCTGACCCTCAGGCAATCTGCCCACCTCGGCCTCCCAAAGTGCTGGGATTACAGGTTTGAGCCAACGCGCCCGGCCCTGTTTTTTATATTTTACATTAAGCGGCTGCCCACTGTGGTTAAATTAATGCTTAAAAAACATAAAAGGATTAGCCTTTATACCTGGATCTCTGTAACTGGTAATCATCTACAGTAACTAACCAGTGTGATAATGGTTTTCCATTAACGGTCTTTCTACAGTGCATAGCCTTTCTTAATGTAGGTAGGAAGAGAAATGAGGTGTACATTTTATTTTGGCACTTCATATTAACATTGGCAAAAAGAACTAAGCAATATATTTATAGATATTATAGGATTACAATTTTTTTTTCTTTTTTTTTTTTTGAGACAGGGTCCCACTCCGGTTACCCAGTCTGGAGTGCAGTGGCGCAATCTCAGCTCACTGCAACTTCCGCCTCCCGAGTAGCTGGGACTACAGGTGCACACCACCTGGCCTGGCTAATTTTTTGTATTTTTAGTGGAAATGGGATTCTGGTCTCAAGCTCCTGGAGTTACACAGCCCACCCTCTTCAGCCTCCCAAAGTGCTAGGATTACAGGCATGAGCCACTACACCTGGACTACAATTTTGTTTTGTTTTTCATTTACAAGGTTCATACCAGCCTTCAGAAGCTATGTTGAATTTGTGAGTTAGAAAAAACCTGCCTTCAATTCTCTGAGTAAGAGTGGCTTTGGGATTAAGGGATATGAAAAGTGGACTGATTACTCTCTTTAGATTTCTTTCTTCTTCCCCAAATGATTTTGAGGCGGGGAAAGGTAGGGGAATGTTAAATGTGAATCTGGTTTGTCTAGGTGAGTCCAACAGAACAGAATATTAAGGTAATTACAGTTAGGAAGGCTCCCAAATAATTGCGCCAAGTAGATACAAATTTGGTTACTGGATTTGAGGGGCCAGATTGCCTAACTTCTTAGGATCTGTGATACTGATACAGAATTAGAGCAAAATCACCTAAAACTTGCTTGAGGATAAAATAATGTTGAGAATGGCGTTGGCATGAATGAGCTGCTGACAAGCTTGCTGTTGTTCCATTTTGTCCCCTTTCAGTTGGTTACTGTATTTTCCCTTTCTTTGAAATGTAGTCATTCTTAACCCAGAAACCTTCTATAAAATCTGCACAGGTACATGAGCAATTTCAAATTTTATTTGGATTACTTGTTTTTTATACTGAAGAACTAACTGTGCTTTCCATTTTATATCTAGCTTTTAGTGTCACAGATGTACTTTTTGGATTTTTTTCCTCCCCTTTGATTGCAAAATGAATGGAAATATCATGCCTTTTGTTGGGATTCTTTTTTAGTAGTATACAATGCATTCTCTTTGCTATGAGTAACCCCTGAGCTGGAGATGGGTCCTAAATAAAGGATTCTAATTGCAGCTTTGGTTCTTCATCATACCTCCTTCCCCACATCAGCACATGCAGAATTGAAAAGTTCAAACCTGACTGCCATTTGAAAAAGGGACCGTGCAAATTTGTTTTCATTAACTTTGTTATCAATACATGTAGCCTGTGGTGTTTAAAGGGAGAAAGAGGCAATTAGCATAAAATGTTCAAATGAATGGTTTGTGGTGGCTTTGACCATGCATATGTTGTTTTTGGGAGGTCAGCTTGTTGGCTCTGTTGTAACGTTTTAAACGGATTATCCTATGAAAGAGATTGGGTATTGTGTTTCTCAGGAGGTGTACAAAAGAAAAAAGTTATTAAACCTGACCATTCTGAGTCTCGCCTTACATTTTTTCAGGTATGATTAACAGTGTCAATATTTAAAGCACTCAGCCACATAGCAGGATGAAAAAGTTAATGCAAAACTAATCCACCAAATAGAAAAATTTAATGTGGTTCTACTTTGAAGCAGAAATGGACTTGAGGGAAAATATTTAGAAAAATTTAATGTGGTTCTACTTTGAAGCAGAAATGGACTTGAGGGAAAATATTAAGCAAATTGAAGGACATTGTTCCTAGGTGAAACAATCCAAGTAATGTGGTAATTAGTGCAGATTGTACTTCTCCATACTGAGGCTTCAAGTACCATGTCTTAAAAGATGAATGGGATACATGCATCGTAAGGACTTAACTTCATTTAGCCCCATCCACCCAACCAAACAAGTACGAAGAGGTGGTAGTTTTTACAAAGTCATTGTCCTTGCCTCTTTAAAATGAGATGGGTTGCTCCTCAGAAGAAAGCAGAGTTTTGTTTAATCAAAGTAATTGAGGATATCTGTACTCCCAAACTTTACATAGGATTTAAAATACCATCTAGACTGGGCGCGGTGGCTCACACTTGTAATCCCAGCACTTTGGGAGGCCGAGGCAGGTGGATCATGAGGTCAGGAGTTCAAGACCAGCCTGGCCAACACAGTGAAACCCTGTCTGTACTAAAAATACAAAAATTAGCTGGGTGTGGTGGCGGGCACCTGTAATCCCAGCTACTCGGGAGGCTGAGGCAGGAGAATCACTTGAACCCCGGAGGCAGAGGTGGCAGTGAGCCAAAATTGCACCACTGCACTCCAGTCTGGGCGACAGAGCTAGATTCCGTCTCAAAAAAAAAAAAAAAAAAAAAATCTAGTAGTTTGGTACTGTTTGTTTTTGAGCTAGGGCTTTTAAAGAGGTGGAATGTCAGGATCAACAAGTTAGATCTTGGTCTCTGAGGGTGCGTCTCGTTCTGTCACCAGGCTGGAGTGCAGTAGCACAATCTTGCCTCACTGCAACCTCCGCCTCCCGGGTTCAAGCGATTCTCCTGCCCTCAGCCTCCCAAGCAGCTGGGACTACAGGGGCGTGCCACCACGCCTGGCTAATTTTTTTGTATTTTTAGTAGAGACAGGGTTTCACCGTGTTAGCCAGGATGGTCTCGATCTTCTGACCTCGTGATCTGCCCGCCTCGGCCTCCCAAAGTGTTGGGATTACCGGCATGAACCACTGCACCCAGCTCTATATTGTTAATGTTTAAAAAGCATTACCACTTACGACTGGAAAGAAAAAAAAAGGTTCTCTCCAGAAGTATCTTTTTTTTTCCATTCCCAGAATGAGTATTTTTGCTTTTACCTTAATGTTTGAGGGGGGAAATGAGTAGATATGAGATCCCAATAAGAAACCAATACAAAAAGTTTATACTGAGCTAAAAAAAACCAAACCAAAACAAACAAACCAGAAAAAAACAACAATGATACCTTGACTATGAAATTTTAAGGTTATTTTTATTTACAACTTTGAAAAATGTACATTTTTTTTACATGGGTTACTTGTGCAAAGTTAGATTTGGAAGTGATAAATGCATAAAAGGTGACAATAGAACATTAGACAAAACATTTACAAGCCTTGTCCCATACTGCTACTTAAAGGTACTATATATCTAAAAGTATAAATATCGAAAAACAGATTGCAGACGTTGGCTTTAAAGTTCTCAGATGCTGAAAGGGAAGAAATGAAAGCATGCAGCAATAACTCAGGATTTGAGTGGAAAACAGTTGGCCACAGATATGCTGTGTTCCCTTCCTTGAATTCATTAAAACTCTAAAATAAAGATGGACAATTGAGTTTATTCATCTAGGGCAGCACTGATCCTTTAAAAAGATTAAAGGATCTCCAACTTTCCCTAGCTCAAAAACTCATGCATGTTTCCATTCCTCTGCTCCCACACCTCTTTTAAAAAGCAAAAACCCAGAAGACCAATATTCTGAAACTTAGCATGAGTGTGCCCTGTCAGTAGCTTGCAAAGAGAGGATGTGTCAGTTACTACAATTGCTGTACTCCTTTAGCTGAGTCCTTCAACATTCTCCTTGCCAGTAAATACTATCCTGTAATTCATATGACTGAGATCTTAGTATCACAGGATTTTTAGCTCCCATTCCTCCTTCAAAATTGTTTACATGGATTTGTTTCTATTCTCTGTAGGCCATATTCCAAACACATTCACTTCTAAATCCAACACAAGTGAAGGACCAGCCAGGATGAAACACTCAGCAATCATTTCATTAAAAATAACATCCTGGTCATCAAGCTAAGCATAAGCACCTCTTGTATAACAATTCATCTTAAAAGCTTAAAGTACAGTAATAAAAATAACTGCTTGAAAACTGGAAATGAAATACAACAGAAAAACTGAAGCATTAGTAATTTTTGCAAGTAACCCAGGTACAGTACATTTGATTTCACAGAGGGTGTTTTCTGATGTTTAAGGAGAGGGTAGAAGGGGTAGGAAAACTTGGCAAGGAAGATGGAAACAGCACAACAGCTATTTTGCTTTTAATAAAGTAAATGTAATGACAGGAGTAGGGAGTGACAAACACATCAATATATATTTTTCTTATGGCCAGCTTCTTCTTTAAACTGTACCCGGGGTCAACAATCACGCCAGCTTTGTTCTACTATTGCAGAAACACGCTTTTCATATTCCCGTTTGTTCTCCTGGTACAGCTGAGCAGCCTGGCTGTTTGCTGGACTATTGGGATTGGGTTCATCCAATAGAGACTAAAGAGACAATTTTTTAAATGTCCGTTACTTAATGCAAAACAGCTATTTTATAAGGTAGTGACACTCAATTGAATTGTCCTAAGTACAGCTACATTTCTTGTCTTTAGCACGCAAACCCAGAGTTACATGAATCTGCTAGTAGCTAGGAAAACACATGTGGCTTGGGTCTTTTTTTTTTTTTAAAGAGAGATGGGGTCTCACTATGTTGCCCAGGCTGGTCTCAAACTCCTGAGCTCAAGCAATCCTCCCACCTTGGCCTGCCTAAGTGCTGAGGTTACAGGTGTGAGCGACTGCACCCAGCTGACTTGGGTCTTAATGGTCTACTTTTAATCTATAAAACAAACAAGCTTTGACCAAAAATAAAAAGGTCTATTACATTATGACTTTCAAAAACAATTCAATTGCTAATATAAACATATTAAAAGTTATAGTTCGTCACATTAAGGAAAAATTCACCTGTATGGATGTTAGAATGGAAGACACATCATAGGTTGGACTCCAACGGTTCTGAAGTATGTCCAGACATATACTACCATCTGCATAGACTAAGAACAAAGAAGTAGGTACATTAAATGTAACAAGACCACTAAGGTTTTAACATTATAGACAAAACAAAAATAGTCAAGAATACTTTGCTTTTGAAGTTTTAAAAAGATTCCTAGGTTGCTTCCCAGTTAACTGCCTAAAAAGATGAGTCATAACCACCACTAGTGAAATAATCAGGATGATCAGAGAATGTCAGATGTGATCAGCATAAAACTGGAAGATACTTAGTGTTCATCCTTTGGAAAAGACTGCCCTATTATCCAGGAAATCAAACATTTTTGAACAGGGTCCCTAGCTATCCCCAGACATGTGGGAAATTCATTCCACCAAATTTGTAGGCTGTATCGCCTATCTGAAATAACAAAAGATCGCTCAGAGTTCACAAGATTTCATTTTGACAAAAAGATAAAAATATCTGATACCCTGAAAAATACTTCATTAACCTAAATAAAAGGCAAGCTGTTCTAGGCTTACTACTATTTTAAAAAGTGCAAAGCGGTAAGTTAGAATCACCTGTGGTGCTTTTCTGACATACCGTATGCCTGGCCCTCAACAACAGAATCCTATTCAGTAGGTTTGGAGTGAGGCGAAGGCATCTGCATTTTTATTTGTTTGTTTTTTTTTTTTTTGAGACCGAGTCTGGCTCTGTGGCCCAGGCTGGAGTGCAGTGACGCGATCTCAGCTCACTGCAAGCTCCAGCTCCCGGGTTCACGCCATTCTCCTGCCTCAGCCTCCCGAGTAGCTGGGACTACAGGCGCCTGCTACCACGCCCGGCTAATTTTTTGTATTTTTAGTAGAGATGGGGTTTCACCTTGTTAGCCAGGATGGTCTCGATCTCCTGACCTCATGATCCACCCGTCTCGGCCTCCCAAAGTGCTGGGATTACAGGCTTGAGCCACCGTGCCCGGCCTGGCATCTGCATTTTTAAAATGTTCCACAGTAATTCTGATATGCATCCAATGAAAACTACTTTTCTAAATGCTAATGAAAATAATTACAACACAAGACTATCCCAATCTGGCCTAGCATTAAAAGGAAACCTCAAGAGCATCCTTCGTTTTGTTTAATAAGGAAATGACAAAGATCATCAAAATCAGGAGGCTCCCAGACTCCAAGCAAAGGGAAAATAACTCCACTGCTTCAGTTCTAGGACAAGACAGCCACAGAAAACCAAGAACAAGTTCAGCTTTCAGGAAGCAGCAAGCTGCCTAAACAAATACTCAGGCACCACAAAATACACAGGAAATGTGGAATACTCCATAATAAACACTATAGTAGTTTAAAACACTGTACTAAAAGTGATACTTGCCATTTGGATGGAACATCTTAGAGACAAATCTAACTGTAGGTGGTTTATTTGGATATTCTTCAGTGAATTCTATTGTAAGTTTAAATGTTCCTGTAGTTAGAAAAGAAAGATTTAAGAAAATGTATTTATCACTTTGTTCAGTTGTACTTTGTTTTCAATGCTGTGTGGGTTTTTCCAAGTATTAAATAATGCAAAGATACAGGGTAGAGAGGAGAGGCCAGGTAAGAAATACATCTCTAGGAATTGCTCTAAGAACTACTCAAATGTGATTTTTTGTTTTGCCATTATTTTCCCCCAAACTTGAAGACAGCCATCATAAACACAAAATTACTGCATACAAGATAACTTTAGCCACTGTACATTTTGAAAACATCCTTAAAATAAGAAACTGGGCCCAAACATTGGCCTTCCTCCTTTAGAAGACCAAAAGACCTCAAAGGCCTATTTTAGTCAGCTGCCATCTTAAACTATCCAGTGATTTTTAAACAGACTGGAAAGAATGAAGGCACAAAGGTTCAAAAACCAATGCCAGAATACAAATCCATAATCAAGCTATTTTTAAAATAGAAGAGAGTAAGTATAAAAGTGTTCACTCTGGTTCCTTTTCATGTCATAGTGATGCTATAATGAAAACTTAATTGAATTTAAGCCAGGAAAAACTTCATAGTCCTTCTCAGAAACCCTTAAGTATGGCTCATAAGGTACTTCACTATAAAATCAACTCAATTATTCACACATATGGAAGGAATTAATGGCAGAAATAATTTTAAAATCATATTTTGTTTAGATTGCATTCACGTTTCCAGCAAATTTATTTTTCTAATGTTTGTTTACGCTACTATTGAAATGAAATTATTTTTCTTAAATATATGTCAACCTAAGGTAGCAGGAGGCCCTAAAGCATAGTAGGTTATAAACTTACTTACAAGGCATGGACAAACTGGATCTCATTCAAGAATTTTAAGATGTGATCTGAGGAGATTATGTCCTTTAAAATATTATTTTCAATTGTTTGTTGAATAAATTCAAGAAAACAATTGAGCAATGTTTTTTCCTCACTGAAATCTGTTCAAGTAAACTTAAAAGAATCAGTTACTCTATGGTATAAGGTAATGCATGTTCCACTGTATTACTCTGGTCCATTTAACAAATTATTCTAAAACAACAGACCACACTTCGGTGTATTTCTTACTGGTTCCTTCAGAGTTAGCAATTTATTTCCTTTTTGTTCTCATTAAAAGGTTTATCACTGCTTAAGAAAAAGAGAGAAGACTATAATCATTCTAGGACTAGATCCGTGACAAAGCAATATCAAAAAGTTTGTTTTTAGCAAGCTCATTGGAAACGATTTGCTAACAAAGCTGCCCTTAGTATGAATAAGTGTCTCAAAGCTTCATAATAATATAAAATGCAACATATAGAGACATTATATTCCTCAAACTATTGTTACTCCCTATTTTCTTTTCAAAGCCAGACCTGAAGATACTATGTATTATAACTAAGGAAAGAAAGTAAAATCTTATGGAATGGACAAACATATGCCCTTTAGAAGTATGGAAGTATGTCCATCAGAATATACTTCACCTTTATCACCACCTGGTCATAAATCTTCCTCTTTCTGAGGAAGAAAGCACAGTTCTTCCTTTTCAGTATTTATTTATTTATTTTATTTTATTTTATTTTATTTTTTTGAGACGGAGTCTCGCTCTGTCACCCAGACTGGAGTGCAGTGGCCGGATCTCAGCTCACTGCAAGCTCCGCCTCCCGGGTTCACGCCATTCTCCTGCCTCAGCCTCCCGAGTAGCTGGGACTACAGGCGCCCGCCGCCACGCCCGGCTAAGTTTTTGTATTTTTAGTAGAGACGGGGTTTCACCGTGTTAGCCAGAATGGTCTCGATCTCCTGACCTCGTGATCCGCCCGTCTCGGCCTCCCAAAGTGCTGGGATTACAGGCTTGAATTAGTATTTATTGACATTATAATATGCAAGAAAAAGCGGGAACATGTTAGAGTTCCAAACTTTGAGTTTCCTTATGTATTATGATCTCAAGTGTAAACACACTTGGATCGATGTTGCAATCTGACCAAATTATGAGTAAGAGACGCTGCTCTAAAACTGGGAAGATGTAATAGCACATGGACATCCCAGCTACTTTAAAACCATCACTAAATATGATATCTAAAGGTAGTAAAGCAAGACACAGGGAAGCCATAAGCAAAAACAGTACAACATACTGGCTAAGAGCGTGAGCTCTGCAGTCAGACAGGTCTGGGCCCAAGTCCTTGCTTTGGTACTTACTAGCTGTGAGACTTCGGGGAAGGTGTGCTCCTTGACTAAACCTTAAGTTCCTCATTTGTAAAATGAGATTAATAATAGTACCCACCACACAGCATTGTTGTGAGGTTTAAATGAGAGAAATATGCATAGTGCCACAAAGTTAAGTGCTCCAAAACCATGAGCAACTATTTTTGCTATAATAATTCTAAAGTTTCACATCTCTAGACTCAGCTGAAGGAGGCAAAACCCAAAAATTAGAACTTAACTATCAGTAAGAAATATACAATTAAGGCATTCAGATATTAAACAGTACTTTTAGGTCTACATCAAACACTCACAGTGCAAAGCAAGTTGAGTACCTATGTTGGTGGCTCACAAGTTCCTTGACTTGAGCTTTCTGCATACACTTGCCCAGAAGTTCAACTAGGTGATTACCTAGCTACCAAAGAAGTTAATCACAAGTCTTTTAAAACAGTTCACTTAATATCTTGAGAAGTGAAGCAACCTATTTATGTCTACTTGAATATAAATTAAGACTTAACCCAAATCTTATTCAAGGTACACATTAAAAAGAGGGTGAAAACTTCACTGCACTTTTAGTCACATTAATCAGAGCCTGTTTAGTATAACCTTCAATGTAATTTCTAAGCTCTAAACAAATGTTAAGGGAATTTAAAATCCCAGAATTAGTATTTTATGCAGTCTGAGACTAGAGCTTACTCTCTGAATATTTAGAAGGCTAGGCTTTAAAATAACTGAAAATGTAAGCCTCACCATGGTTGTACATAATGTATACTAATTTTGTTCATCTTCCCGAGGCTAAAACATCGTAAGGAAAGTATCAATTAATCCATCTATACAGGGAGACCACCAAAATTATATAAACGTGTTAAGTTTATATAATTTTGGTGTATGGCAATAAGGAGTGATAAGGTTGAACTAGAGGGAGTATATGTTCTGCCTAAAGACATTGACAAAGTCAAGTTTTGGAAAATACTGTGTTGGCCAAAGAAAACACACCTGCAGGTGTTTTCTGCTATTTGGCCACCAGTTTGTGACCCCTGAGAAGAAAGCAAAATACATGTAACTTCAAAATTATTTTTGATGACTGAAAATCCATTTTTCTTTTTTTTTTTTTTTTTTTTTTTTTTTTTTTTGAGACGGAGTCTCGCGCTGTGTCACCCAGGCTGGAGTGCAGTGGCACGATCTCGGCTCACTGCAAGCTCCGCCTCCCAGGTTCAGGCCATTCTCCTGCCTCAGCCTCCGAGTAGCTGGGACTACAGGCGCCCGCCACCACGCCCGGCTAGTTTTTTGTATTTTTAGTAGAGACGGGGTTTCACCATGTTAGCCAGGATGGTCTCGATCTCCTGACCTCGTGATCCGCCCGCCTCGGCCTCCCAAAGTGCTGGGATTACAGGCTTGAGCCACCGCGCCCGGCCTGAAAATCCATTTTTCAAGTAATATCCAAAACTCTTCATCATAGGATTTATCTGTAAAATACTCTTAGTGGACTTTAGAGATTCATTTTGAAAACGATTTTATGACTCAGAAATATTTCCAAAAATTAAAAAAAATAAAAAAGATGTATACCCCAATTCTAAAGAACACATCTATTATGAAAAGCAAATACCAGTACCTTACCATGTCTATTAACAATTTTTAGATTATGTGATGAAGATTATATTCCATAACCTTTGTATTTAGCATGTATACCAAGATATTCTGATGAGGAAGCATTTCTCCCCAATGTTTTGGTAGTGTAAGCTCTTAAGAATATATTCCTCTTATTGTGTGAAGTTAAACCAAAATACCCTTAAGTGTTGCTTTTCTTAAGATTTCATCACTCTAACTAGGACCTGACTGTTCCAGAAACTTCCATAACGAACAGTTTACAACGAAGAAGCAAAAGTAGTTTTGGGGTTCTTAATTAACATAATACATTGGAAACAGCAAAATCAACTATGCCACTTATCCCTAATCAGTCTTTTCTCTAACTGTAAAGTCCCCAACTGTAAATAAAGGGCATTCAAAAAATGGTTAAGGCCGGGCACAGCAGCTCATGCTCGTAATCCTAGCACTTTGCGAGGCCAAGGTGGGCGGATCACCTTAGGTCAGGAGTTCGAGACCAGCCTGGTCAACATAGTGAAACCTCCCTCTACTAAAAATACAAAAAT
The DNA here is from genome assembly GCF_008728515.1 of Papio anubis. NCBI lineage: Eukaryota > Metazoa > Chordata > Mammalia > Primates > Cercopithecidae > Papio > Papio anubis. The sequence continues at coordinate 34,532,221 of NC_044996.1, forward strand.
TAGCTGGGCGTGGTGGCGGGTGCCTGTAATCCCAGCTACTCGGGAGGCTGAGGCAGGAGAATTGCTTGAACCTGGAAGGCAGAGGTTGCAGTGAGCTGAGCTCATGCCATTGCACTCCAGCCTGGGTGACAAGAGCAAAACTCCATCTCAAAACCACAGTGTTCCAGATACCTGAGGAAGCATCCATGGGTAGCAGACTGTTCAACAGAACAAATCAGCCTGAGTAATTCCTTTCAGTAATGCTAGGATGGAGATACACATCATCAAAAATAGTACCAGTAATGTCAAAGGTGACAGTCCTGGTAGATAATGGACTCCATAAGTACCTTTTCAATTCATACCACTTAAGAGAAGCACCCTTGAAATATTTAGGTAGCCAATCCCCAGCAAAGCGATGTACTATTAATAAAGCTGTGCCCAGCATAAAACAGAGTAAAATGAGGAAAAAAGAAGCCAATGAAAACAAAGCCTACTAGAGCTAAAGCAAATACACAGTTAATCTGTACATTTAAATCTCAGGTATAAAGAACTAGTGCTGGCTGGGTACGGTGGCTCAAGCCTGTAGTCCCAGCACTTTGGGAGGCCAAGGCGGGTGGATCCCAAGGTCAGGAGTTTGAGACCAGCCTGGCCAACATGGTGAAACCCCATCTCTACTAAAGATACAAAAAATTAGCCGGGCGTGGTGTCGTGCACCTGTAATCCCAGCTACTCAGGAGGCTGAAGCAGGAGAATCACTTGAACCCAGGAAGCGGAGGTTGCAGTGAGCTGAGATCGCGCCATCGCACTCCAGTCTGGGTGACAGGGCGCGACTCCGTCTCAAAAATAAATAAATAAATAAATAAATAAATAAATAAATAAATAACTAGTGCCAATCTGGTAGAGGAAAATTTAAGTCTAGCTATAGTTTCTTGCTACAAATCAGTTCAAATGATTAACTGCACCAAAGTAGTATGCCCTTACAATCACTGTCTCCTGCTGTCATTTCTTTTCATTGCAGCCCTGAAGAGCAATGATATTTACCCAGGGGGTAAAGGTAGAGAGGAAGCTAAAAATATTCAGGTGACTGTCCACAGTTTCCTGGGGAAATCTAACTACTTGAGATGAATTATAGACTTAGTTGATATTGACTTACCTCACAACATTTTGCGGACTGGTAGCATCAAAAAGCAATCCGGCTCAGCAACATAAGTATGTATTAAGTAGTTTGCAGAAATGTTTTTGTTCCCACCTTCAAACTGAAGTGTGTGTGTGTGTGTATAAATGCTATGTGACCGAATGAAGATAAATCATTGAGGAAAAAAAATAACAGAAACATCCTTTTCCTTTTTTAAAAAACCTCAAATATTAAAGAATTTCATAAGTTCAAATACTTTAATCATCCTTTAAATGTATTAAACTTTCAAAAAACAACAACACACACACACCACACACACAACTGAGTGCAGAACTATCAATGTCATTTTTCTGGTTGTGATAGGGTCTAGTCATTCAAGATGTTACCAAACGGGAGGGTTTGGGGAGAGGACTGGGTTAAGGGTATAAAGGGTGTCTCTCTTAATTTCTTGCAACTGCATATGAATCTATAATTATCTAAAATCATAAAGTTTTTAAAAAGCAATTTACACATGTGTTTTTAAAAGTTAAACCTAAATCACTTAAAAATTATGTACCTACTGGTACATGTAGTACTTTCAAGTAGGCGGGACACTGATCAAAAGGGTACAGTGAGGCTAACTTCAATTGTGAAGCTGCTTTGAAATTACTGATCATAACGTCTTGATGAAAGCACACACTGTAAATTCACTTAAAAATAAGAAACAATACTGTACTCAAATGAGGCATTTAAGACCATCTTAGACAAGTGAGGCTGACAGGCATTCAATGTCAGATTGTAGAAACCAGACAGTTGAATGGAAGGGACGCTTGCATCCACTCAACATCCAACACACATCTACCAAGCACCTGCTGACCACAATTCCTGCCCTTAGGGTAGAATTCTGAACCAGATGGTCTCTGGGGTCTCTGCTGACTATCAGCAACTGGTTGGGTTTATACTAATTCAGTGATGGAGGGCTGAATTTAGCAGAATCACAGCCCAAGCCTCAAAAATCCTTAATACCAGTGCTATGATTGCTCCTTTTAAAAAGTGACTGCCTTCCCCAGATTTTTTTTTAAGAAAGCAAGAAGAAAGGTGAAGTTCTAGTCAAGCATACAATATCCAGAACGACCAGCTACACACTGCATTCCACTCAAGCCTTTAGCAGACAGAGACTAGGCAGAGCCAGGTTCCTAAGCAGGAGACACTTCCAGGATGAGTGGGAACCCATTCCCCAGATGATCAGGCTCCTGAAAAGTGGGTAAAGAAACTCTCTCTTACCATCCTCAAACGGGGTCCCTTCAGGCCTGCAACACAGAGAAAAATGGTCAGTTCCCACTTAAGGGGCCCCCTTCTCCCTGCTTCATCTGAGATGGCTATCCCGAGCTCTGCCACCTCCCGCACCGCTGCCGGAGTCGGAAGCCACTACAAATAGATGTCCCGGGCTCAGAGACACAGGGCAGGCCGCCGCGCCTAACCGCCACCACTCCCCGCCCCGCCCCCCTAGAACCCCAAGCGGTTCCCCCTGGCAGCGGGAACTGAGCTAATCGAGGCACAGGCTCCGGGGAGGCGCCTAGGCCCAGCCAGACCCAAACATTTTCCCCTACCCCCTCGGCCTCCACGGGGGGCCCGCCTTGGAGCGCAGACCGAGAGGGCTCGCGTCCCCCGTTCTCTCGCCACCGCCACGAACGCAGACTCACCCGAAAATGACCGCGTTCCACACCATTATGTTGTTCTCGGACGGAGCCCCGCTGACTCCGGCTGGAGGATCCTCCTGCAACCTTCGGGAAGACAGACAGGGGTCCCCCTAGGCCGGCACTGGCGCCCGCTCCCGGCCGCTCCCCAGCCCTCCCCGCCCGGCGCGCCTCGGGACCCGCCCTGTGCCCCGGCTCGCAACCCCCGGCCTCGGCCGTCCCCTCGGTTTACCTCTTGAAGTCCCGCATGAGGCGCCGCCGAGCCGGAGTGGACATGTCGCGAGCGGGGTCAGGGGTGGGGCATACACTGGGGTCTCGGGTTCCCGCGGCGGGCGACGAGGCCGAGGACGCTGAAGAAGCCGGAGAAGGGGAGGCGGAAGCACCCAGAGGCACCGCGCTGCCTCTCCGAAGTCGAGGGTCGGTCTGGCGCCGGCTAAGCACCACCCCAGTGTAGACGGGGGCTGAACCAACCTGAGAGAAGAGAGAGGGGGGTGGAACGTCGAGCGCCGGACAGGCCGTACCAAGACGGGGCGGGGGGTGCGCGAGGAAAGTTGCTTATGTCATTAAAGCCCCGCAGGAGGCCGGGGGCGGGGCCGCGAGCTCAGAGGCGTGGGGTACGCTGGAGCCCGGGGCGCTGGAGGACCTCGTGGTGGAACGGGGTCCATCCCCACCTGCTAATTCTAAGGCAAACCCTGGGAAGTTTTCGGCTTTTTTTCTTTTTCTCTTTTTTCTTCCTTTTTTTCTTTTTCTCTCCTTTTTTGTTTTGTGACCAGATCATTCATGAGAGCGCGCACTATGCCCGGGGAGGAGGGGGGAGAAGTTTGGAAGTCCCAAACTAGAGGACGAAGGAGTGGGCGGAGGTAAAACCGGTTCTCAAAAAGCGGCAACTCTAGGGTGCCCAATCCCTGCGGACACCGGAGATTGGGGTCGGAGGGGTGCGGAGCAGAGTGATTGGTTAAAATCACGAAAAATCAAAAGAATAAATCGGCCTTGACTATGACCGGCGGGCGGGGCGGGGCTGTGGGATTGAATGCAGGATTGGGCGCTCAACGTTTAGGCCAATGATCACCCCAGGGCAGAATGAAATGGTGTTGTATGTCCTGTGGGAGGGAATGGGAGCTTAAGGCAGGCAGAGTAGGGTTTGGTTTTGTTTTGTTTTGCTTTGGGCACTCACAATTTGGCTCTGGAACCACATTTCCCCTTGGTAGTTCAACAAGCCAAGCGACTATTATATGTTCAGAAGAGTCCACAGTATAAGACTATCCGACTGCAGGGAGTTGCAAGGACAGTGGGTCTGAAGTAAAAGGAACGTGGAAAAGCTGCAGGTTGCAGGAAGAGTCACAGTCCGTGGACCTGCAAAAGCAGTAACAGTTTTAAAGGATAATTTTTAAAGGTCAACCCAAAATAACTTAGAAGATAGGCATAATACACATTTAAAAATTATTGAAAATAGGAGAAAGGTAGGTTTGGGTTAAGTCATCAAGAGTTTTGAATGCCAAGCTAATGGATTCCTTGGAAGTCCATTAAGCAGGGAAGTGACATCATTAGAGCTGTGCTTATCAGAGATTGGTCTCAAGAGAGCAGGCAGGAGACTCTTGCAGTATCTAGGTGTGAGATACTGAACCAGGCAGTGACAGTAAAGGCAAGTAGGATATGAATGAATGGGGAGGACTTGGCAACAGGTTGAATATGGAGGCAAGAGAGAGGAAGGAGTCAACAGAGGCTGAAACTCTAAGCCCCAAGATAACTGGGGATTTGAAGGTGCCATTAACAGAATTACAGAATAGAGAGAGAGGGACAAGTTTGGGAGAGGAAATTTTGGGTGGGACTTACTGAGTTCATGGGACTGGTGAGACATCCCCATGAAGATGTCCAGAAGATATCAGATGTGCAGGAATTTGTTTCTAACATGAGAAGCAGGAGGCACTTGACAATGGTAGTAATTCTAGCTGCTGTTTAATAACAGGTACTTTCATGGTCAAGGATTTCTATCTCCCATTAACTCCAATATATCAGTTAAGGCAAGTCTCCCTAATAGCATCACATTATGGCTGTAGTAGGAAGGGGGTACAAAAATTTAAAAAAAACTTTTTTTCCTCTCATCTAGGAACTTGCAGTCTACTAACACACACATACACACATATGAAATCAACAAAAGCAAGATCTACAAAAGCGAGCATATTCGTTTTCATCACTGCTTAACAAATTATAAGTTGTTGGCCAAGCCCGGTTCATTGCAGTTGTAGGACTTTGGTCCCTATTTCCTTACTAGCTGCCACCTGGGAACTACTCTCAGCTCCTAGAGGCCACCTGCATTCCTTGCCACGTGGCTTACTCCATCTTCAAAGTCATCAACAGAGAATTTCTCTCCTACCACATCCCTCTCACTCTTTGAATCTTGTTTTCAGGAAGAGCACAGTCTACTTTAAAGGCTTACCAGATTATGTCAGACCCACCCTGTGGATGATCTCCCTATCTTAAAAACATCTAATTTGGGACCTTTATTGCATCTGCTCAATTTTGCCACTGCAGAACCTAGATTACTATTTCATTTAATAACTGGGAGAAAGTGTGCGTATATACCAAGGACCAAGAATCTTAGGGGAGGGCAGCATCTTAGAAGTCTGCCTATAACAGCAACAGCAGAACCAGAACGGTTTCAGATTTCCAGTTTTTTGTTTGTTTGTTTGTTTTGTTTTTTCAGATTTTGGAATTATTTGCATTATAAAAGTTTCAGGTTTTGAAGCATTTGGGATATTGGATTTTCAGATTTGGGATCCTCAACTTGTAGAAGTATGTGAAACCACAGATGCTGAGAGATTGCGCAGCAGAGGAATCGTCATTCTGGTGGGATCAGGACAAGCTTCCTGAAATGGGTGTATTTCAATTTTGTTTCAAAAGAGATGAAAGCAGAGCTTGAGAGAGAAGAACTTAAGCAGTTTCTGTGAGGGCAATGGCACAGACAAGGGCATGGAGCTAAACCATATTCTGGGAATAGTGGGCAGATGAGCTCGGCTAATGGAGAGATTCTTGGCTGGGGAATGATGAGAACTCAACTAGGAAAAGTGAGAGTGACAGAAGTTGATTAAATGCCCTCAAATGCGAGGTTGGGGAATTTAGGCAGCTTTTATAGGTGTTTGAGCATGAGAGAGATGCATTGAAAATATCCTTTTGAGGCCAGTCACGGTGGCTCATGCCTGTAATCCCAGTACTAGGGAGGCTGAGGCAGGTAGATCACCTGAGGTCAGGAGTTCAAGATTAGACTTGCCAACATGGGGTAACCCCATCTCTATTAAAAATACAAAAAAATTAGCTGGGTGCGGTGGCGAGGACCTGTAGTCCGACCTACTCGGGAGGCTGAGGCAGAAGAATCGCTGGAACCCAGGAGGCGGAGGTTGCAGCGAGCCGAGATCATGCCACTACACTCCAGCCTGGGCGACAGAACCAGACCAAAAAAAAAGAGAGAGAGAGAAAATACCCTATTAAGAAATGGCATGTACCATACTGGAGAGTATGAAAGGGACTGAGAAGCTCCTGTTACTGGATATACATGTCTGAAATTTATTGAAGGATATAGATGTATGTAAGTTTGTTGTGAGCTTGTCTGTTTTTTGAAACCCCCTTTCTCTTCCTTCCTTGGACTACATAATCGAGAAAACTAACGGCTGGGCGCAGTGGCTCAAGCCCGCAATCCCAGCACTTGGGGAGGCCAAGGTGGGTGGATCACCTGAGGTCAGGAGTTTGAGACCAGCCTGACCAACATGGAGAAACCCCGTCTCTACTAAAAATACAAAATTAGCCGGGCATGGTGGTGCGTGCCTGTAATCCCAGCTATTCCGGAGGCTGAGGCAGGAGAATTGCTTGAACCCGGGAGGTGGAGGTTACAGGGAGCCGAGATCGCACCATTGTACTCTAGCCTGGGCAACAAGAGCGAAACTCCATCTCAGAAAACAAAAAACAAACAAACAAACAAACAAAAACTCAGGAGCATGACCCAAATGGTTGGAAGCCCCGGGCACCTGCATGGGAATAGCATTCTCTGACTAAGGAATGAAACTGCATTGCAGGAACACCGTGCCCCCACATTCCTCAGCAGAAGCAGGGTTGTCATAGCAAGCAGCGATACAGAAGATTGTTTTCCAGCATGATGATTATCAGGCTAGAACATACTAACTATAGCGCAGTTTGGCCAAGCATTCTTTCTACCCTCTTTTGACCTTGACATCTTGAAGAAATACCCTCTTCACAGCCAAGCACCACCCCTACCCAAGAGCAGGGGTCCGGAAAGGACAAATCTCCTCAATTTAAAGAAAAGTGGGCTGGGCACAGTGGCTCATGCCTGTAATCCCAGCATTTTGGGAGGCAGAGGTGGGAGGATCACTTGAAGTGAGGAGTTTGAGATCAGTCTGGGCAAAAATGCAAGACTTGTCTCAAAAAAAAAAAACCAAAAAAATTGTGAAATTTCATTCATGAAGATTTCAACATGAAAAATAGATTTTTATTTTCCTGAACTATTTTGGGTTAGGAGACGAAATTAAAGATCGTTTCTTGCCTTATCAGGCTGTAAGTTTGTATTTCTGTTATCCAGTGAAGGCAAATGAATTTTATTTTCCTACGGTTTTCACCTCTGTTGATAAAATTTAGCACAAACAGCAACAAAGCACCAACAGAAAATAAAAATCGAAAGGTCTTTCTTGACTCAAATAATCTCAGAAAATATTTCAAGAGAATCACTTTTAGGAAGCAACAGTTAGCAAAGTGTGTGCTTTTGCTCTTGACAACTTGTAGTATGTTGTTCATCTTCAGCCTCTAGGACATAAGTGGGAGCAGAGGGGAGAGAGAGAGAGAGAGACAAAGAGGTTAGGATGGAGGGAGGGGAATATCAAAGTTGAGGGAAATGGAGACATTAAGGCCTTGAAAATGCGATTTCAGGCAAGGCACAGTGGCTCACGCCTGTAATCCTAGCACTCTGGGTGGCCGAGGCGGGCGGATCACCTGAGGTCAGGAGTTCGAGACTAGCCTGGCCAACATGGTGAAACCCCATCTCTACTAAAAATATGAAAAAATTAGCTAGGGATGGTGGTGCGTGCCTGTGATCCCAGCTACCTGGAAGGCTGAGGCAGAGAATCTCTGGAACCTGGGAGGCAGAGGCTGCAGTGAGCTGAGATCACGCCACTGCACTCCAGCCTGGGTGACAGAGCCAGACTCCGTCTCAAAAAAAAAAAAAGAATTTCACTACCTGCTAAATTACTGAATCAAAGAAAACAAAGACATGATGTGGTATGCCGAATAATGCACAACCCTGCCCCCTCCGCCCCCCCACCCAGATCTCCATTTCCTTATCTTTGTAACTGGTGAATATGTTACCTTACATGGCAAAAGGGACTTTGCAGATGTGATTAAATTAAGACTCTTGACATGAGGATGTTATCCTGGATTAAAGGGGTGGACCTGAGGCAATCACACCAGTCCTTATACCAGGGATGAAGTAGGAGTAAAAGAGGAGGCCATGTGATGACTGAAGCAGAGACTGGAGTGATGTGGCCATCAGTGAAGGAGCCAAAGTATGTCTGCAGTAGGAGTGGGAAGAGGCAAAAGATGGAAGCCTGAAGCCCCCAGAAGCAATCAGACCTGCTGACACCTTGACTTTAGACCGCTGATACTGGTTTTGGACTTCTGATGTCCAAAACTCTAAGGTAATAAATTTGTGTTGTCTTAAGTCACCAAGTTTGTGGTAACTTGTTACAGCAGTAATATGAAACTAATACACATGTCTACCATGTTGTACATGGGAATTCAGTCAAACCAGCCACATCCACCAGACCAGGGCTCAGCAAACTACAGCCAAATCTAACCTGCCATTATTTGTCTATGGCCTACAAACTAAGAATGGTTTTCTATATTCTTAAACGGTTGAAAAAAGTCAAAAGATTTAATAATATTTTGTAACACATGAAAATTACATGAAATTTGGCCGGGCTCGGTGGCTCATGCCTGTAATCCCAGCACTTTGAGAAGCCGAGGTGGGCAGATCACGAGGTCAGGAGATTGAGACCATCCTGACTAACACGGTGAAACCCCATCTCTACTAAAGATGCAAAAGATTAGCCGGGCGTGGTGGCGGGCGCCTGTAGTCCCAGCTACTCGGGAGGCTGAGGCAGGAGAATGGCATGAACTCGGGAGGCAGAGCTTGCGGTGAGCAGAGATCGGGCCGCTGCACTCCAGACTGGGAGACAGCGAGACTCCATCTCTAAATAAATAAATAAATAAATAAATAAATAAATAAATAAAAGAAAATTACATGAAATTCAAATTTCAATGCCCATAAATAAAGTTTCACTGGGACACAGCCATTTTCTTTCATTTATGCACAGTCATCCCTTGGTATCCATAGGGGATTGGTTCCAGGGTCTGTCTCAGATACCAAAATCCACAGATGCTAAAGTCCCCCATTTGGCCCTCCATATCTGTGAGTCCTGCATCCACAGATGTGGAGGGCCTACTGTATTGGCTGTGGCTGCATCTGTGCTACAATGGCAGAGGTGAGTGACAGAGGCTGTGTGTGGTGCTCTCATCACCTCATACTGCTGCTCCAAGTACTACAAATTGCAGGAATGCAGCATAACTCCACAGTGTATTGAATACCACATGTATCTACCATGTATCTACATGTATCTACCATGTATCTACATGTATCTACATGTATCTACCATGGCATTTAAAAAAGTTACAAGTAGGCCGGGCGCGGTGGCTCAAGCCTGTAATCCCAGCACTTTGGGAGGCCGAGGCGGGTGGATCACGAGGTCAGGAGATCAAGACCATCCTGGCTAACATGGTGAAACCCCGTCTCTACTAAAAATACAAAAAACTAGCCGGGCGTGGTGGCGGGCGCCTGTAGTCCCAGCTACTCGGAGGCTGAGGCAGGAGAATGGCGTGAACCTGGGAGGCGGAGCTTGCAGTGAGCCAAGATCGCGCCACTGAACTCCAGCCTGGGTGACACAGCGCGAGGCTCCGTCTCAAAAAAAAAAAAAAAAAAAAAGTTACAAGTGCATACCTATTGTGTCAAAAGTAAAGAAAGTGGGCTTTGAAGGTCTTGCTTTTAAGGTACAATGGAGTGTGGATTACTTAATTGCCAAATTAGATGTGGGAGCATTGTGTTTGTTACACAATGACACCATCACATTGCTACAATATTATAATGTACATCAATGTTACCAGACTAAGCATTCATCACAATATTCCCAACTCAGAGGAGAGCAATGGCCAGTACAATTTAAATTTTTAAGTAGAATATCTTATTATAGCAAAATTCATTATAAAACTAAAAAATAGGCCAAGCGCATTGGCTCATGCCTGTAATCCCAGCACTTTGGGAGGCTGAGGTGTGCGGATCACAAGGTCACGAGTTCGAGGTCAGCTTGGCCAACATGGTAAAACCCCATCTCTACTAAAATTACAAAAATTAGCTGGGTGTGGTGCCACACGTCTATAATCCCAGCTACTCAGGAGGCTGAGGCAGGAGAATTGCTTGAACCTGGGAGGTGGAGGTTGCAGTGAGCCAAGATCACGCCACTGCACTCTAGCCTGGGCAACAGAGGGAGACTCCATCTAAAAAAAAAAAAAAAAAAGTAAAAAATAAAAATAAGCCTGTAGCCAAAGTAAGTTTCTGAGTGGCTCCTTTGTTAGCCAAGCAAGGAAAGTCATTTACTGATATTGAGCTAAACTGTGTTCGGTTGCAGAAGTCAAAGAAATATGCTCAAGAAAAATAAAACCTGTTGAAGACTATTCACCTTTCAGCAAGAACAGTGGCTCCAAGAGTTGAGGACATTGAAAGCAACATCAAAACAAAACAGAAACAAAAACAAACAAACAAAAAAAGGGCAAGGCACGGTGGGGCACACCTGTAATCTCAGCACTTTGAAAGCCTGCAGCAGAAGGATTGCTTGAGCGCAAGAGTTCAAGAACAGCCTGGGCAACATAGAAATACCTTGCTTCTATAAATAAATAAATAAATAGATAGATAGATAAATAAATAAAGCTGGTGTGGTGGTGTGCACCTGTGGTCCCAGCTACTAGGGAGTCTAAGGTGGGAGGATCACTTGAGCCCAGGAGTTTGAGACTGCAGTGAGCTGTGATCATGCCACTGTACTCTAGCCTGGGTGACAGAGCAAGACCCTGTCTCAAAAACAAAAACAAAAACAAAGCAAATGATTTCAAGTGATTTTCCTTGGTTCCTAACAAATTGAATGTTTGCCAGTATTGCTTAGTTTTTGTTTTTTACTCAAGGAGTCAATGTTGAGTTTAAAGTGACTGAAGAATTGGACCAGGCACGGTGGCTCACGCCTCTAATCTCAGCACTTTGGGAGGCCAATGTGGGCAGATCACTTGAGGTCAGGAGTTTGAGATCAGCCTGGCCAACATGGTGAAACCCTGCCTCTACTAAAAATACAAAAATACACACACACACACACACACACGTACACACACACACAAAATTAGCCAGGCATGGTGGCACGCGCCTGTAATCCCAGCTACTCAAGAGGCTGAGGCAGGAGAGTCGATTGAACCTGGGAGGCAGAGGTTGCAGTGAGCCAAGATTGTGCCACTGCACTCCGGACTGGGTGACAGAGCAAGACTCTGTCTTTAAAAAAAAAAAAAAAAAAAAAAAATTGGCCTGTGTGTATGGTCTGTGTAGAACAACTGCAGATGGGAGTATTTTCAAAGAAATCAAGAAAATACTAATTCAATTCAGTCTAAAGCAGAATCTGCTAAGATGTATTACAGATATGTATGGAGCAGAAAAGGCTTAGACAAATGTACAATACTTGTCAAAATGTAAGTTGTTTAAAATCCTATAGTTATCAATTGGGTACTTTGCAAAAAAAGTAACAGCGGGTACTTTGCAAAAAAAATAAATAAAACAAAAAACTTGAATCTATCTTGTGTTATTGTTGACAGCAGTGTCAACAGTGAAGTTCAGCCGGGTGCGGTGGCTCGCACCCGTAATTCCAGCACTTTGGGAGGCCAAGGCGGGTGGATCATGAGGTCAGCAGTTCAAGACCAGTCTGGCCAACATGATGAATCCCCATCTCTACTAAAACTAAAAAAAAAATAGCTGGGCATGGTGGCGGGCGCCTATAATCCCAGCTACTCAGGAGGCTGAGGCAGAGAATTGCTTGAACCCAGGAGGCGGAGGTTGCAGTGAACTGAGATGGTGCTACTGCACTCCAGCCTGGGTGACAGAGCAAGACTCCATCTAAAAAAAAAAAAAAAAAAAAAGAAAGAAAAAACAAAACCGCAAAGTTCATTCACTCTCATGGATTAAACCATTGTCAGTTCCATTTTTTTTTTTTTTTTTCCGGAAACATAAGTTAAATATTTCTGACTTGCCCTATGAATAGCAATTCAAAAGCGGTGAGGTTTTGAGACTTTCTTGAGCACAGGGCTGAGATTGAAAATTTTCTAGGCCGGGTGCAGTGGCTTACACCTGTAATCTCAGCACTTTGGGAGGTTGAGGCAGGCAGATTAGTTGAGGCCAGGAGTTCAAGACCAGCCTGGCCAACATGGCAAAACCCCATCTATAAATAGCTGGGTGTGGTGCTGCGTGCCTGTAATCCTAGCTACTTGGGAGGCTAAAATTTTAGAAAATTTTCTAAATGAGAAGAACCCCACCTTTGACCACTATTATTGAACATGAATAGTTTTTAAAAATGACTTTTGCCATAGACTTAGTAATGTTCCTTAATGAATTTAACCTAAAATTATAAGGCAGAACAGTGTTTATACCTGAAACTTGTACCGCAGTAAAGTCACTCAATGACATTTAACATTGTTTGAATCACAATGTCAAGGTGCTTTAATCACTTCTCTTGCTGTCAAAAGTTAAAAATCTAGAGTTATATTCCCACACAAGTTTGCGGCGGAAGTATTCTTGTACATGAATGTTCATAGCAGCATTATCTATATAATAACCAAAAAGTGAAAACATCCCCGTTGTCCGACAATTGATGAATGGATTAACAAAATGTATCCATATGTATCCAAAATGTATCCATCATATCCATATGATGAAATATTATTCAGCCATAAAAAGGAAAGCAGTACTGTAACATGGATGAACCTTGAAAACATTATGGTAAATGAAAGAAGCCAGACAAATGGCCACATATTGTAGGATTCCATTTATATGAAATGTCCAGAATAGGCAAATCCACAGAGATAAAAAGTAGATTAGTGGTTGCCGCAGGCTGGGAAGTTGGGGGGTAGGGGTGGTGGTGACTACTCATGGGTATAAGATTTCTTTTTGAGATGATGGAAATGTTCTGGAATTAGTGGTGATGGTTACACAACTTTGTGAATACACTAAAAACCACTCAATAACACATTTTAAAAGGTGAATTTTATGTTATGTGAATGATATCAACTAAAAAAATAAGATACCTAAAAAATTAGGTACTCATCCGGAATAGTCATTAAAATCAAAATCATATTTAGAAACACACCTAAGTCAGTATCATATATATATAATATAGATATATAATGCATAGTTCTTTATTTAGCTGGTCTTATACATACATATGTGTATATATACATATAAATTCATGCGTTATAGAAATGTGAATAATTTATATAATATTAAGGGTGCCCACCAATCTTCATTGAGAAGCGACTCCCAGATCACAGGAGTCCCAGCTAACTTGGCCAAGACAAAGTAGGTTCTGGGAAGCTCCACGCGCACCCCTGTATATCTTATCCTGATAGGACAGCCCGGAAGTTTATAAGACTTCTACTAACACGTGACCAGCGCAGCCACAGGGAAAAGGTTCAAGGCGCGCTTGTGACGTCATTTCGGCGCGACCCTCTTCTTGGCGTAGAGTCTTCAGATTGCTCCTGGGAACCATGCCGAAAGTAGTGTCTCGGTCAGTAGTCTGCTCTGACACTCGGGACCGGGAGGAATATGACGACGGCGAGAAGCCCCTCCATGTTTACTACTGTTTGTGCGGCCAGATGGTCCTAGTGCTGGGTGAGTAGCTGGGAACTGCGGGGGCGTCTGCCAGGAGCCAGACTTCGGGTTCTTGAAGGCGAATTTCCTCTGACTGATCTGGGAACCACTTCTCAACGAAGATTGGTGGGTTTTCTCTTTCCGACGAAATCCTCCCTACACATCCCCGCCCCACTCCAGGGCATTTTTTTTTTCCTGTTTTTTGTTTAGCCTTGTGACTCTGTATCCAGACCTTCCTCAAAACTAAACTCCTTCAGGAAAACAAAAATAGAAACACAAACATATTGTATTTCCCTCTTAATCCATTGTCTTCAAAAACTACTGCCTCTAGAAACTTTATAACGTTTCTGCTGGATACCAAGATGCTGCAGTTGCTCTTACGTTACAGCAAACAAAAATAAAACCCTCCCTTGATCCTGTATTCCTCTCCAGCTATAACCCCATTTCGTTGCTTCTTTTATAGCAAAGTTTCTCAAAGAGTTGCCTATATTGGCTGTCTCTGCATCCTGACTTCTCATTCTCTCCTGACCTCACTTCAGGTAGGCTTTCCTTCCCACCTCATCATCTTAACCGTATTTGGCAGAATTACTAACTGAACTCCGTGTTAACAGTTCTAGTGGTCAGTTATCAATGTTCATTTTAATTCTTCTCTCAGTGGCATTTGACAGAGGTAATCATTTCATTCTTTTTGCAACACGTTTTTTATTTGCTTCCAAGACTCCATACTCACCTGATTTTCCTCCTACCTCAGATTTTTCCCCTTCTTCTTCTTCTTTTTTTTTTTTCTTCCTTTTTTTTTGAGATGGAGTCTCACTCTGCTGCCCAGGCTGGAGTGCAGTGGCGCAGTCTCGGCTCACTGAAACCTCTGCCTCCCGGATTCAAGTGATTCTCCAGCCTCAGCCTCACGAGTAGCTGGGATTACAGGCGCCCACCACCACGCCTGGCTAATTTTTGTATTTTTCGTAGAGACAGGGTTTCACTACGTTGGCCAGACTGGTCTCGAACTCCTGACCTCAGGTGACCCACCCGCCTTGGCCTCCCAAAGTGCTGGGATTACAGGCGTGAGCCACCACGCCTGGCCTTAGATTTTTCCCCTTTTGTCTGGCTCCCTTTTCTCTCTCAGATTTTTAGGCATTCCAAGGCCATATAGCTCAGTACTCTCACCTATTCTCACTCTGTACCCACCCCCTAGGTGATCTCATTCATTCCTAAGCTTTAAATACAACCGACGTGCTGGTAACTCCCAGATGTTCATCTTTAACCTGCACCTCTCCTCAGACTTCAATTGCCTATTCAACATCTCCACTTGAATGTCTAATGGGCCTCTCAAATATATCGTGCTGAAAATTGAATTCATGACCCTCTACACCGGCTCTCCAATTGTTTCTCTTACATTCATCCCTATTGCAGTCAGTAGTATCACTATTCATCCAGTATCTCAGACCAAAACCTGGAATCAGTCTTGACTTCTCTCTGTCACATACCTTACATCTGTCCAGTCCATAAGGAAATCCTACAGGTGCTTTCATGAAAATTATGCAGAATCTGACTGCTTCTTTTCACCTCCATTCTTTTTTTTTTTCTGAGACAGAGTCTCACTCTGTCACCCAGGCTGGAGTGCTGTGGCGCGGTCTCAGCTCACTGCAACCTCCGCCTCCTGGGTTCAAGCGATTCTCCTGCCTCAGCCTCTCAAGTAGTACGGGCCACCAGGCCCGGCTAAATTTTTTTTTTTTTTGAGACGGAGTTTCACTCTTCTTGCCCAGGCTGGAGTGCAATGGCGCGATCTCAGCTCACTGCAACTTCCGCCTCCCAGGTTCAAGTGATTCTCCTGCCTTAGCCTCCCTACTAGCTGGGATTACAGGCATGTGCCACCACGCCCGGCTAATTTTGTATTTTTAGTAGAGACGGGGTTTCACCATGTTGGCCAGGCTGGTCTTGAACTCCTGACCTCAAGTGATCCACCCACCTAGGCCTCCCAAAGTGTTGGGATTACAGGTGTGAGCCACCGCGGCCAGCCTACCACCTCCACTTCTAACACTGTAGTCCAAGCTACTACCATCCTTCATCTGGATTGGCACCATAGTCTCTTGCTCTCGTTGCTTCCACTTTTCTACATAGTAGCCAGAGTCCTGTTCAAAACCAATGGTTTCATATAAGACTGAGAATAAAACCAAAGTCCATCCATACCAAGACCCTTGATCAGGCCTGTGGCTACCTCTCAGGCTTCATCCCCTAACAGTCTTCCCCTTGCTGATTGCACTTCAGCCACAGTGGCCTTTTTGCTTTTTCTCCATCATGTCAAAAGTGTTCCGGCCTCCCAGTGCCTTTGGAATTGGTATTTCTTCTGCCCCAAAAACTTTTCCCTCAGTCCCTCCTTACTTCATTCAGGTCTCTGCTGAAATGTCATTTCCTTAGAGAACCCTTCCCTGATTACCTTATCTAAAACAGCATCCCTGTCACTTTGTCCTCTTACCCTGCTTAATATTTAGCACTTAACCATTGCCCAAGATCATATTATAATTATTTTAAAATATGTTGCCTCTTCCACTAGAATGGAAGCTGCATCAGGGCTGGGACTTTTTTTTTGTTGTTGAAACAGTGTCTAGCTCTTGTAGCCCAGGCTGGAGTGCAGTGGCTTGATCTCAGCTCACTGTAACCTCCATCTTCCGGATTCAGGTGATTCTCCTGCCTCAGCCTCCCAAGTAGCTGGGATTACAGGCATACACCACCATGCCCAGCTAATTTTGTATTTTTTTAGTGGAGACGGGATTTCTCCATGTTGGTCAGGCCAGTCTTGAACTCCTGACCTCAGGTGATCTGCCGGCCTCGGCCTCCCAAAGTGCTGGGATTACAGGCGTGAGCCACCATGCCTGGCCAGGGGGAGACTTTATCTGCTTTGTTGTTTGCTGAATCTTCAGCACAGTGTTAGAATAGTGCCTGCTACCTAGAGGGCCCTCACATATTTATTGAAGAAATTAATTCTTGGTAAGGAGGTGTGGTGGAAACAGCATGGGCTTTTGAATCACTTAGAGTTGGATCTGAATTCTTGTTCTGCTTCTTATTAGATGCATGGTGTATCTCTTACCCTTTTTAACTTCAGTTCCTTCATCTTTTTTTTTTTTTTTTTTTTTTTTTTTTTTGAGATGGAGTCTCGCTCTGTCGCCTGGGCTGGAGTGCAGTGGCCGGATCTCAGCTCACTGCAAGCTCCGCCTCCCGGGTTTACGCCATTCTCCTGCCTCAGCCTCCCAAGTAACTGGGACTACAGGCGCCCGCCACCTCGCCCGGCTAGTTTTTTGTATTTTTTTAGTAGAGACGGGGTTTCACCATGTTCGCCAGGATGGTCTCGATCTTCTGACCTCGTGATCCACCCGTCTCGGCCTCCCAAAGTGCTGGGATTACAGGCTTGAGCCACCACGCCCGGCCCAGTTCCTTCATCTTTAAAACAGGAACAACAAATCTCTACTTTAACCATTCATTGTGAAGAGTAAATGAGCTGACATGTAAACTGCGTAACGTTCTCTAACTCCTCTCTTCATCTCCTCTATTCATCTTGAATTACTCTGACCACTTGACTTTCTCTGTTATCCTTTAGGTATTTAATTTGCGTTACATAGATTTTCTTTTTTTTCTTTTTTTTTTTTGAGCGACGGAGTCTTGCTCTGTTGCCCAGGCAGGAGTGCAGTGGTGTGATCCCAGCTCACTGCAACCCTCTGCCTCCCGGGTTCAAGTGATTCTTCTGCCTCAGCTTCCCAAGTAGCTGGGACTACAGGTGTGTGCCACCATGCCCCGCTAATTTTTGTATGTTTTAGTAGAGACAGGGTTTCACTATATATTGGTCAGGCTGGTCTCGAACTCCTGACCTCAGGTGATCCACTGCCACCTCGGCCTCCCAAAGTGCTGGATTGCAGGCGTGAGCCACCGCGCCTGACCCATTATATCAATTTTCAATCTGCTTTACAACTGTACCTAATTTGTTTACTGTGTTTTCATTGTTTTCAGATTAAAATTCCTCCAACTAGGATGGATCATTTGTATACTATATAATCACTTACCCTCTCTCTCCCCCACCTTTTTTTTTTTTGGACGGAGTCTCGTTCTGTTGCCCAGGCTGGAGTGCAATGGCGTGATATTGGCTCACAGCAACCTCTGCCTCCTGGGTTCAAGCGATTCTCTTGCCTCAGCCTCCCAAGTAGCTGTGCCAGGCTGGTCTTGAACTACTGACCTCAGGTGATCTGCCCGTCTTGGCCTCCCAAAGTGCTGGGATTACAGGTGTGAGCCACCTTGCCTGGCCTCTTTTTTTTTTTTTTTAAACAGAGACAGGGTCTTGCTGTGTTGCCCAGGCAGGAGTACAGTGGCTATTCACAGGCAGAATCATGGGACATGACAGCATTGCACCCCTGGTCTCAAGTAATTGCCCTGCCTCATTCTTCTCAGTAGCTGGGACTATAGGTGCATGCCACCACGCCCAGCCTCTCTCCTTTTCTTAGCACACACCCACTTTTCCCAGTGCTTCCTCGTAGGCATTCCAGTATGCTTGATTGTGTCTTCTGATTCTAATGCATTATAACACAAACCAAGTGTACTATGATCACAGAAATCCTCATAGAAACCTGAATTGCGGTACTGGGAAGGACTTTTGAGATAATATCATCTACTCATCTTTCAAATGAGGCAAAAGTCTCTGAAGGAGGAAGTGATTTGCCAAAGATCACCAGGGTAGTAGCAGAGCTGGGACCAAATACCAAGGTCTCCTGACAGAAAGTCAATTTTAGTCGGAACATTCAGTAATAGGTTTCAATAAGCATAGTAATTGCAGTAGAAAATTCTAGTGCTAGAGACCCCATTCAAAACTTCTCAAGATATTTTGCAGTGACTCATTTGCTATATTTTGCCGTGACTCTAGTGACCAAATCTCTCCATTCCTTCAGACTGCCAGTTAGAGAAATTGCCCATGAGGCCCCGGGACCGGTCCCGTGTGATTGATGCTGCCAAACATGCCCATAAGTTTTGTAACACAGAAGACGAGGAGACTATGTATCTGCGGAGGTAAGAGGTTGATGCTCCCTGTTCAGGATTTCCCTATTGTGTTGGAGTCTGTTTCTGAATAATATAAATATCACATCTATTGTTGAACAGGTCAGTTGGGCCCAATACTTTGACATTTGTGGTGGTTTTCTAACTTCTGTTAATGTAGTAATATCTTTATTGTGCTTTGTTGAAATGGTGCTCAGATGTGATTCCATTGCTTTTTTTTTTTTTTTTTTTTTTTTTTTTTTTTTTGAGATAGAGTCTCGCTCACTCTGTTGCTCAGGCTGGAGTGCAGTGGTGTGACCTCGGTTTACCGCAACCTCCACCTCCCAGATTCAAGCAACTCTGTTACCTCAGCCTCCCTGATAGCTGGAATGACAGGCGTGCACCACCACGCCCAGCTAATTTTTGTATTTTTAGTAGAGACGAGGTGTCACCATGTTGGCCAGGCTGGTCTCGAACTCTTGTCCTCAAGTGATCCTCCCTCCTTGGCCTCCCAAAGTGCTGGGTTTACAGGCGTAAGCCACTGTGCCGGCCCCTCCATTGCCATTTGATAGCTGTAGCTTGTTTACAATGTACAGGTTTGAATGAGTTCATTCAACCTGTAATCTTGTGGAGCATACCATGTGCCAGGCACTGAGCTAGGTACTGGATCTGTGAAGATGAATAAGGTATGATTTTTACCATTAAAGAGCTCGTGACTTTGAGGGAATGACTCCTGTTGTGATGGTCTTCTGAACACAAGGAAAAACAGGTGGGAGTGGGTCATTTGTCCTGAATGGTGGCCAGGAAAGTCTTCAAAAGATGATGGCATTTGTGTTTAGCCTGAACTAGGATTTCACCAAGTAGATGAAGGGAATGAAGAGCATTCCGGGTGGAAGGAATATGGAAGCATTAAAAACATCAAACATGGTGTGCTTTAGAAACCTGAATTGTCCTTTGTGACTGGAGCACAGGTTACTTTACAGGAAGGGGTTGATGCATACTAGGGTGAGGACAGAGTAAAGTACTGAAGTGGTCAAGTTTGGCCTTAATCTGTAAGCAATGAAGAGCCATCTCCGTTTTTGGTTTTTTTTTTTTGGACAGAGTTTTGCTCTTGTTGCCCAGGCTGGAGTGCAATGGTGTGATCTTGGCTCACTGCAACCTCCACCTCCCAGGTTCAAGTGATTCTCCTGCCTCAGCCTCCCGAGTAGCTGGGATTACAGGCACCTGCCACCACGCCTGGCTCATTTTTTGTATTTTTAGTAGAGATGGGGTTTCACTATGTTGGCCAGGCTGGTCTCGAAATTCTGACCTCAGACGATGCACCTGCCTCTGCCTCCCAGAGTGCTGGGATTAGAGGCGTGAGCCACTGCACCCGGCGCATCTCTGTTTTTAAGCAGCGATGTGATGTGGTTAGCTCTGTTTTAGATTTGGGAGTCCTTGGTATATATGGGAAATTGAAACCTGGGAAGGGATAAAATTACAGAGTGTGGAGCAAGCAGAGAGGACTGAATATTTAAAAGGCAGACAAAAGAATTGGAACAGAACCAGAAGAACCTGGTGATGTGGAAAACAGAGGAGAGAGTATCAAGAAGTGTGTGCGGGTGTGACTAGGGAATGGTTACCAGCAGGTGCTAGAAGTCATGGAAAGGTCAATCCTAGGAATTAAAATATCCATCCATTCATGCAACAAATATTTCATTTACTGAGTTCCTACTGTGTTCCAGATACTATCCTAGAAGTCTGGAATATTCCAGTGTATTAGTTTTCTAGAGCTGCCATAATAAAGTACTACAGCCTGGGTGTGGTGGCTCACGCCTGTAATCCCAGCACTTTGAGAGGCTGAGGTGGGTGGATCACTTGAGACCGGGAATTCGTAGTGAACTCCCATCTCTACTAGAAATACAAAATTTAGTTGGGCATGGTGGTGCGTGTGCCTGTAATCCCAGTTACTCGGGATGCTGGGATAGGAGAATTGCTTGAATGGGGAGGCAGAGGTTGCAGTGAGCTGAGATTGTGCCACTGTACTCCAGCCTGGGTGACAGAGTAAGACTCTGTCTCAAAAAATAAAAAAAATAAAGTACTACAAACTGGGTGGCCTAAAACAATAGAAATTGTTTAATAGTTGTAGAGGCTAGAAGTCTGAAATCAAGGTGTTGGTAAGTCCATGCTGTCTCTCAAGATTGTAGGGGAGAATCCTTCCTTGCCTCATTCCTGGTTTTTGGCGTTTACCAGCAATCCTTGGCATTCCTTGGCTTGTAATGTAAATGCATCACTCCAATCAGTGCTTGTATCATCACATGGTATTGTCCCTTTGCCTGTTCTTTTCTTAGAAGGGCACCAATCATACTGGATTAAGGGCCCATCCTCCTCCAGTATGACATCATTTTAACTTAACTAACTGTATCTGCAACATCACTATTTCCAAATAAGGTCACATTCCGAGGTTCCTGGATGGATGTGAATTTTTTTTCTTTTTTCTTTCTTTTTTTTTTTTTTTTTTGAGATGGTGCATGCTACCATGCCTGGCTAGTTTTTGTATTTTTAGTAGATATGGGTTTTCACCATGTTGGCCAGGCTGGTCTCAAACTCTTGGACCCAAGTGATCCTCCCACCTCGGTCTCCCAAAGTGCTGGGATCACAGGCATGAGCCACTGTGCTCGGCCAGAATGTGAATTTTTAAGGGTCACTATCTAATCCAGTACAACCAGTAAACAGCAAAGAATCCTGCCCTTATGAAACTTTAGTGTTGAACCAGAAAAAGCTATAGGCTGACATCTAGCTACGTGTTTTCTTTTCCTTCTTTCTTTCTTTTTTTTTTGAGATGGAGTCTCGCTCTGTCGCCCAAGCTGGAGTGCAGTGACGCGATCTCAGCTCACTGCAACCTCTGCCTCCTGGATTCAAGTAATCCTCCTGCCTCAGCCACCCATGTAGCTAGGATTACGGTTGTGTACCACCATGCCTGGCTACTTTTTGTATTTTTAGTAGAGACAGGGTTTCACCATGTGAAACTGCTCTTGTGAGCCTCCTTCTCCTTCTTTGGCCTTCTCAATCCTTTGGATTCTTTTTCTTCTGCCTGCCCCTCAAGTATTGGTATTCCACACGGTTCTGATCTTGCTTTTGTCCCTGCTCTCTTTATGCCTTCCTTGGGCATTCTTGTCACTTTACATGGCATTAGTTACACTTATGCTGATGATAAAATCTAAATCTGCCTACTGTGCCTTCCTGTAACCCAGAACTGTATAGCCAGTTGCCTACTCTACCTCTTTACCTGATGTCCTACCTTTGAGATCCAACATGATGCAGGCCAAACTCATCATTTCTCTACTGTGGACAATACCACAGATTGATTCACTCAGCACCACTCTGACACTCTTCTGCTACACCCTCCTATACATGAGTGTCTGTAAAGTTAGGGTGCATATTCCAGTCCCCTTCCCCACAACAACTAAGATTCTGAATATGACTTAGCTTTGGCCAAGCAAAAGAGATGGAAGTAGATGTCAGTTGATGGGTGACCTCAAGCCTTTTTTACCCTTTTATCCTTATTCCATCCTGCTTCTTAGGAAATGGACATGATAATTGGAGTACTAGCAGCCAGTCTGGGACTGGGAAGGAGAGGCCACAAGAATTGCAGAGCCTTTGCCCTGCTATCCTTGGGTCTCAACCAGTGCTCAGAACTGCCTTCCTCCTGATGTCTTTTACATGAGAGAACAAGCTCTTTTGTTGAAGCCATTGCAGTCAGGTCTCTATTACTATTAGCCAAATACTAGTCCTTCTTTTCCTTCTTCTTATGATGACACAAGGATTTGTGCAGTGGCCCCAGCGAGAAATCTAGGAGTCAGTCTCTCTTTGTCTCATCTGTCCCCACCATCCCACCATCCCCTGCATACATGTAGTCACTCACCACGTACTGTCGATTCTGCCTTCTAGTCTCTTTTGTGGCTGCCTCCTCCTGTTCAGCCCTGCTGCACTGCCGTTATTCCAGTACCCAGAATCACTTGCTTAGATTACTGAAGTGGCCTCTTACCTGGTCTTTTGGTCTATAGTTTTGCTCTTCTTCAGTCTATCCTCTACTGCTTGAATTATCTGAAATACACATTATGTCAGTCACCTGCTTCAAATCTGTTAGTGACTCTTCATCACTTATAGCAATGCCTTTCAAACATTTTTAGATGAAAAATCCTTTCTTTAATTAAATTCTTACCCAGAAGTATAAATAAATAAGACGGGTAAGCAGAAAGCTGTTCTGAGTAGGGAGGAGTCTAGCCCAATCCATTAAGGACTCCTCCTTCCTCCCCATCTGATTTCATTTAGGGATCATTGTGGAGTACAAGGAAAACACTCCTAGTTGGCTGGATAAAAATCTAAGCCTGAATGCACTCTATGATCTGTCCATCCTCATCTTCTAGTACTCTCTTGATTTTTTTTTTTTAAAGAACAAACATTTATCATTTTATATCTTTTCAGCAATTCAAGAGCAAGCTTAGCTAGGTTGTTCTGGTCTCATGAAGCTGCGATTAAGAAGATGACCATGTAAACAGTCATCTGAAGTCTTTTTTTTTTTTTGAGACAGGGTCTCACTCTGTCACCCAGGCTAGAGTGCAGTGGCACAATCACAGCTCACTGCAGCCTCGATCTCCTGGGCTCAAGTGATCCTCCCACCTCAGCCTCCTGAGTAGCTGGGACTATGTGCCACCATGCCTGGCTAATTTTTAATTTTTTTTGTAAAGACAGGGTCTTCCTATGTTGCCCAGGCTGTTCCTGAACTCCTAGGCTCAAGCAATCCCCCTGCCTTGTCCTCCCACAATGCTGGGATTACAGGTGTGAGCCACCATGCCTGGCCTGAAATCTTGATTAGGGCTGGAGATTCCTCTTCCTACCATGGTAGGCAGCTGAGTGCTAACTGTTGGCAAGAAGCCTCAGTTTCTCACCACAGGGATCTTTCCATAAGGCTGCTTGAGTATCCTCATGATATGGAAGCTGGATTCCCACAATGTAAGTAATTCAGGAGAGCAAGGCAAAAGCCGCAGTGTGTTTTATGGCTATGACTCAGAAGGCATGCACAGTTGTTTCTGTGATGTCCTTTTGGTGTCACAAGTCAGCGCTATTCATTGTGGGAGGTGACTGTACAAGGGTGTTAGTACCAGGGAGAAGGATCATTGGGGGCCACCTTAGAGGCTAGCTACCACAGCCAGAATGGAGAATTTTTTTTTTCTTGAGATAAAGTCTCACTCTGTTGCCCAGGCTGGAGTGCAGTGGCGCAATCTCGGTTCACTGCAACCTCCACCTCCTGGGTTGAAGTGATTCTCCTGCCTCAGCCTCCTGAGTAGCTGGGATTATAGGCACGCACCACCATACCTGGCTAATTTTTGTATTTTCAGTAGAGACAGGGTTTCACCATGTTGGCCAGGCTGATCTCGAACTCCTGACCTCAAATGATCCACCCGCTTTGGCCTCCCAAAGTGCTGGGATTACAGGCGTGAGCCACTGTGCCCAGCCGAGAATGTTTTGTTTTGTTTTTGGTCACTGAGTCTTCCCTATCTCATATATTCCTTGAGATTCAGGATAGGAAAGAAAATCAAGGTCAATTATCCCAAACATCTAGCTCATGTTAATCACTTCTTTATAGTCATACCACTTGAAATTCTTACCTCATTTACATTAAACTCTCATTTCAATAAGATGAACTTTTTGAGGGCAGGAACCCTGCGTATTTTTCTGAAACCCTTAGGACAGACATCTTGCCTGCTTCTTGGCACATAGTTAGAAATAGATACATTTTTATAAACTTGACAAAATCCAGTTTGTCATTGGTACTTGAAGATTAACTCATTGAGAAATATGCAGCCCCTTGCCAGGCGCGGTGGCTCACGCCTGTAATCCCAGCACTTTGGGAGGCCGAGGCGGGCGGATCACAAGGTCAGGAGATCGAGACCATGGTGAAACTCCGTCTCTACTAAAAATAGAAAAAATTAGCCGGGCGCAGCAGCGGGCGCCTGTAGTCCCAGCTACTCGGGAGGCTGAGGCAGGAGAATGGCGTGAACCCGGGAGGCGGAGCTTGCAGTGAGCCGAGATTGCGCCACTGCACTCCAGCCTGGGCGACAGAGCAAGACTCCGTCTCAAAAAAAAAAAAAAAAAAAAAGAGAAATATGCAGCCCCATTTATTTGATATTTCTATGCGTTTTGAAAGCTTGAACTTATGGGATTGGCTGACTTCAGGATTCTAGGAGAAGTTCATTCTCCGTGTGGTGAATCTCTCCCTTTAGTATGGGGTTGAATTTAGTCCCAGTGGGACCAGACAGGGTATACAGAACCAATAATATTGTTAGTGCCCTGGTCCCGTGATGTCAGTGAATTGGAGCACCTTCGACATAAGTAATACTTGTAAATGGAGAGGCAGAATGTTAAAGATGATGGTCAGCACAGTCTGTATAGTTATATCCCAAGCAGTACCACTTTGTGACTTTGGGCGAGTAATCTTTTAGGCCCCCAATTTCCTTATCCTTCAATTGGGAAAATAATACCCATGTGTTGTCAAAGAGCAACTGGAAGTCTCCTACAGTACCAGAAAGACCGTAAATAGTTATAATGACTTTGGAGAGCACTTTGGCAACATCCAGTATAGCTAAAGATGCATATAATGTATGCCTTAGCAACTCTACTTTTCATGTACACCTTAGCAAAGTGATTCTCAACCTTCGCTGTGTGCCAGAATCATCTGGAGGAGTTTTTGTTTTGTTTTGTTTTTTAATTCGGATGCCTCAGCTTTACCCTCAGAGACTCAGATTTCGTTTCTGTTTTCGTTTTTTTTTTGAGACAGAGTCTTACTCTGTTACCCAGGCTGGAATACAATGGCACGATCTCTGTTCACTGTAACCTCCTCCTCCCGGGTTCAAGCAATTCTTCCACTTCAGCCTCCTGAGTAGCTGGGATTACAGGCACCCACCGTCATGCCTGGTTAATTTTTGTAGAGACAGGGTTTCACCATGTTGGTCAGGCTGGTCTTGAACTCCTGACCTCAGGTGATCTGCCTACCTCAGCCTCCCAAAGTGCTGGGATTACAGGCGTGAGCCACTGCACCCAGCTGAGATTTAGTTTCTTTTAAATTGAGTTATAATCTACATACCATAAAAGTCACCATTTTAAAGTGTATGATTCAGTGGTTTTAGTATGTTTGCAAGGTTGTGCAAAAGATTGAACACCTCTGCCCTAGAGAAAGGAATGCTGCACAGAGGCCAAGAAAAGTCTGAACAGACAGGCCTTGCTGGGTTTAAATCATGTGCTTTTCATCCAATCACATTTCTACATGGTTGTCAATCATGTCTCTAACAAAGCTTCCATAAAACCCAGGAGGGCAGGGTTTAGGAAGCTTCTGGATGGCTGAATGCGTGGAGGTTCCTGAAGGGTGGTGTGCCCAGGGAGGGCATGGAAGCTCCAAACCACTTGCCCCTTACCTCACCCTGCACATCTCTTCTCTGTATCCTTTGTGATATCCTCTATAGTTAACTGATAAACATTAACTATTTCCCTGAGTTCTGTGAGCCACACTAGCAAATTAATTGAACCCAAAGAGGGGGGTCGTGGGAACCCCAACTTGAAGCTAGTTGGTCAGAAGTTCTGGAGGCCTGGCTTGGCATGGCAGCTCACGCCAGTAATCCCAGAACTTTGGGAGGCTGAAGGGGGCGGATCACTTGAGGTCAGGGGTTCGAGACCAGCCTGGCCAACATGGCGAAACCCTGTCTCTACAAAAAAAATTACAAAAATTAGGCGGGCGGCCGGGTGCGGTGGCTTATGCCTGTAATCCTAGCACTTTGGGAGGCTGAGGCAGGTGGATCATGAGGTCTGGAGATTGAGACCATCCTGACTAACACGGTGAAACCTCGTCTCTACTAAAAATACAAAAAATTAGCCGGGTGTGGTGGCACACACCTGGAGTCCCAGCTACTCGGGAGGCTGAGGCAGGAGAATCGCTTGAACCTGGGAGGCGGAGGTTGCAATTTGCCGAGATGTGCCGTTGCACTCCAACCTGGGTCACAGAGCGAGACTCAGTCTTAAAAAAAAAAAAAAAAAGTTTTGGAAGCCTGGACTTGCGACTGGTATCTGGTTGGTGGCCGGTCTTGGGGTCCAAGCCCTCAACCTGTGGTATCTGACACTGTCCGAGTAGACAGTGTCAGAACTGAATTGGAGGACACCTAGCTGGCATCCATTTATTGGAGTGTGGGGTTTTCCCCACACACATTTGGTCACAGAAGTCGTCTTCTGTGTTGAGGGTTGTTGTGGTATGAGATCAGAGGAAAAAACCAATTTGACAGAGTTTTTCCCAAACAGCTGGCATTCACCAATAGACCATCTGCCTCAGTTGTACTGCCTGCCTGCCTGCTTCATCGTTCCTTCCTCCTCTCTGCCCTGGCCAGTCAAGTTGGAAGGGAACCTTAGGAAGGACGGGGAAACAGAGGAAGTAGATAGAAATTCTTTTTTTTTGAGACGGAGTTTTACTCTTGTTGCCCAGGCTGGAATGCAGTGTTGCAATCTCGGCTCACTGCAATCTCCGCCTCCTGGGTTCAAGCGATTCTCCTGCCTCAGCCTCCTGAGTAGCTGGGATTACAGGCACGTACCACCATGCCTGGCTAATTTTTTGTATTTAGTAGAGATGGGGTTTCACCATGTTGGTCAGACTGGTCTCGAGCTCCTGACCTCAGGTGATTCACCCGCCTTGGCCTCCCAGAGTGCTGGGATTATAGTGTGAGCCACCGCGCCCGGCCCCCATTTTTAAATTGGTGTATTTGTCTTTCTGTTGTTTAGTTGTAAGAATTCTATATTACGCATACTAGTCCCTTATCATATATATGATTTGCAAATATTTTATTTCATTCTGTGAATTGTTTTCTCACTTTTTTGATGATATTCTTTGAAGCACACAAGTTTTAAATTTTTATCATCCTATTTATCTGATTTTTTTCTTCCATTGTTTGTGCTTTGGGCGTCATTTCTAAGAAATGGCCAGGCATGGTGGCTCACGCTTGTAATCCCAGCACTTTCGGAGGCTGAGGTGGGTGAATCATTTGAGGCCAGGAGTTTGAAACTAGCCTGGCCAACATGGCGAAACCCCATCTCTACTAAAAATACAAAAATTAACTAGGCGTGGTGGTGCACACCTGTAGTCTCAGCTACTTGGGGCTGAGGTAGAAGAGAATCGCTTGAACCCGGTAGGTAGGTGGAGGTTGTAGTGAGCCAGCCGAGATCGTACCACTGTACTCCAGACTGGGTGACACAGCCTGAATCTGTTTCAAAAATAAAGAAGAAATGTTTGCCTAATCCAAGCATATGAAGATTTGCAGCTGTGTTTTCTTCTAAGAGTTTTATAATTTTACTACTTACATGTAGGTCTTTCATTCATTTTGAGTTAATTTTTGTGTATAGTAGGGGGCTAAATTCATCCTTTTGCATGTGGCTATCTAGTTGTCCCAGGACCTTTTGTTAAAAAGACTGGGTTTTTCTCCCTTAATGGTCTTGGCACCCTTGTTGAAAATCAGTTAACCATATATGTATGGGTTTATTTTAGACTCTGAGTTCTATTCCATTGACCTGTATGTCTGTCCTTATGCCAGTACCACCCTGTCTTTATTACTGTAGCTTTTTAGTCAGTTTTGAAATTGGGAAGTGTGAGTTCTCCAACTTTGTTTTTGTTTTTCAAGATTGCTTTGGCTGTACTGGATTTCTTCCAATTCCATATTAATTTTAGGATCAGCTTAAATTTCTGTGAAAAAGCCAGCTGGGATTTTGAAAGGGACTGTGTTGAATCTGGAAATTCTTTCGAGGAATATTGCCACCTTAACAATATTAAGTCTTCCAATCCATGAACATCAAAATGTGTTTACATTTATTTAGATCTTCTTTAATTTCTTTTGGTAATACTTTTTAGTTTTCAGTGTACATTTCTTGCACTTCTTTTGTTAAATTTATTCTAAGTGTTGAATAGAAGTAGTGAGAGTGGCATATTTATCTTGTTCCTGATTTTAGGGGGAAAGCTTTCAGTCTTTCACCATAAAGTATGATGTTAGTTTATGTGGTGTTATGATTTGAATGTGTTCCCCAAAAGTTCATGTGTTGGAAGCTTAATCTGTCTGCCCTATGAATGAATTAATGAGGCTCTGCTCTTATGCATGGATTAATGTTGCTGGCATGTGAGTATGTCTGTTATTGCAGGAGCGGCTTTGTTTTAAAACCAAGCTTTCTCACACTCACTTGCCCTTCCGCCATGTTATGATGCAGCATGAAGGCCCTTGCCCAATGCTGGAGCCATGCTCTTATGCTTCCCAGCTTTCAGAACTGTGAGAAATCAATTTCTTTCTTTTATAAATTATCCAGTCTGTGGTATTATCTTACAGCAACAGAAAATGCACTAAGACGTGGGTAAACAGATGTGGGTTTTTCAGAGATGTCCTTTATTAGGTAGAGGAAGTTCCCTTCTATTCTTAGTATATTGAAGGGATTTTGAATTTTGTCAAGCACTTTTTCTATGTGTCTGTTGAAATGATTATGTTTTTCTCTTTCATTCTACCAATATGATGTGTTAAATTCTTTTTAGCTTTATTGAGGTATAATTAACAAAAATTGTATGTGTTTAAGGGATACAGCTTGATATTTTGATATACATGTACATTGTGAAATATCACCACAGTTAAGCTAATTCGTGTATCTGTCACCTCACAGTTACCATTTTCTTTGTGTGTGTAGGTAGTGAGAATACTTAAAAAATTTAGAATGTACAATACAGTATTGTTAACTATAGTTATGATGCTGTACATTAGATCTCCAAAACTTACTTATCTTGCATAACAGAAACTTTATACCTGTTGAACAACAGCCTCCCATTTCCTCCACCTTCAGCCCCTGGCAATCACCATTCTACTCTCTGCTTCTATTGACTTTGACTATTTTAGATTCCACAAACAAGTGAGGTCATGCAGTATTTGTCGTTCTGTGTTTTGCTTATTTCACTTAGCATA
The DNA here is from genome assembly GCF_008728515.1 of Papio anubis. Lineage (NCBI taxonomy): Eukaryota > Metazoa > Chordata > Mammalia > Primates > Cercopithecidae > Papio > Papio anubis. The sequence goes on from NC_044996.1 coordinate 34,562,035, forward strand.
ATGTCCTCCAAGTCCGTCCATATTATCACAAATGGCAGGATTTCCTTCTTTTCGTAAGGCTGAATAATGTTCTGTTGTGTGTGCATGTGTGCATGCGTGCCACCTTTTCTTTGTCCACTTAGCCATTGATAGACATTTAGGTTGCTTCCATATCTTGGCTATTGTGAATAATGCTGCAATGAGCATGGGAATGCACATATCTCTTTGAGATACTGAACTCATTTCCTTTGGATGTATACCAAGAAGTGGGATTGCTGGATCATAGGGTAGTTCTATAATTTTCTGAGGAATCTCCCATACTGTGTTCTATAATGGCTGTACTAATTTACGTTTTCACCAGCACACCAGCAGTGTGTAAGGGTTCCCTTTTCTCCACATCCTCCCTAACACTTAACTTTTGTCTTTTTTTTTTTTCTGAGACGGAGTCTTACTCTGTCACCAGGCTGGAGTGCAGTGGTGCAATCTCGGCTCACTGCAACCTCCACCTCCCGAGTTCACGTGATTCCCCTGCCTCATCCTCCCTAGTAGCTGGGACTACAGGCGCATGCCAACATGCCTGGCTAATTTTTTGCATTTTAGTAAAGACGGAGTTTCACCATGTTGGCCAGGATGGTCTCGATCTCCTGACCTTGTGATCCGCCTGCTTTGGCCTCCCACAGTGCTGGGATTACAGGCATGAGCCACTGCGCCCAGCCTTGTCTTTTTGATAATAGCCATTCTAACTACTGGAGTGAAGGGATATCTCATTATGTTGTTTTTTTTTTTTTTTTTTTTTTGAGACAGGGTCTCACTCTGTTGCCCAGGCTGAAGTGCAGTGGTTCAAGCTTGGCTCACTGCAACCTCTGCTTCCCAGGTTCAAGTGATTCTCCTGCCTCAGCCTCCCAAGTAGCTGGGATTACAGGCGTGTGCCACAACACCTGGCTAATTTTTGTATTTTGAGTAGAGACAGGGTTTCACCATGTTGACCAGGCTGGTCTCGAACTCCTGGCCTCAAGTGATCTGCCCATCTTGGCCTCTGAAAGTGCTGGAATTCCAGGCATGAGCCACCACGTCCAGCCCTCATTATGGTTTTGATTTGCATTTCCCTGATGATTAGTCTTTTCATATACCTGTTGGCCATTTATATGTCTTGGAAAAATGTCTATTCAGGTCATTGCCCATTTAAAAAATCAGGTTAATTATTTATTTGCTATTGAGTTGTATGAATTATTATGTGAGAAAAGAAGATTGGTTTGACCACAGAAAAACCTAAAATTTCCACATGGTGGAAAAAGTCAAAGACAAATGACAAACTAGAGAATAACCAAGGCCCCTTCATTATTTACAAGTTTCCTTAATGTAAAATTAAAAGGTAACTGAATAAACAAAGGACATGAACTAACAGTTCGAAACACAGAAAATGCAAATGACTATTAAATATATGAAAAGATGTGTAACTTTACTCCTAAAAAAAGAAATACAAATTAAAAGATTCCATTTTTCACATGTGAGAATGGCAGTGATGCAATTTAATGGCATACAGTGTTGGTGAGACTGTAAAGAAACAGGAACTCTCAGTATATTGGTAGTGTGAGTCTAAATTGGTTCAACTTCTATAGAGAGAAATTTGGCAGCATCTACCAGAATTTAAAATGTACACACTTCTAGGAATTCATCCAACACGTAAAAAACATTTTGGTTCATCTATACAAAGGAATACAATGTGGTCCTTGTAAAGAATAAAGTAGCTCTTTATCTATTGATAGGAATATATATATATATACACATATATATATATTTTTTTAACCAAGTATATTTTTAAGTGAACGAAAGTAGAGAACACTGTATATTTGTTTAAAAAAGGAAAAAAAAAATTTTCTTTATGTACCATTCAGAGTTCTTTGCTTATATATGCATCAGCTATCTCTAGGATGAGCAGAAGAAACCAGAAACAGTATTTGCCTCTGGGGAAGGGAACTGGGTGGGTGGAGGATGAGTGGGGAAGATATTTTTTGTTTTATACTCTTATGTATACCATATGCATATATTGCCTGTTACAAAGTTGAAACAAGGGGAGGGGAAGTGAGGAGACCAGTCAGGACGAGCTGTTACAGTCGTCCAGGGAGTTGATAATGGTAGTGTAGGCTAAGATAGTGGCAGGAACGTGGAAACAAGCAGACAGATTCAAGGTCTTTTCTTGGAGATAAAATCCGTAGGATTTGCTGATGAAGTAGGTGTGGGAGATGAGGGGAAGAGAAGAATCAAGGATGAGTCCCAGGTTTCTGTTAAGCAGCTGTGTGGGTGGAATTGAGTCCTTGTGTATATGACTTGGTGTCTAAGGTGGTATTGTGTGGGCTCTTGAGCTTGACTGCCTGGGCTTAAATTCAACCTCTGCTTCCTAGCTCCACAACTTTGGGCAAGCTATGTAATGCTCTGTGGGCCTAGGTTCCTCATTTGTAAAGTGGGAATAATAATATGACCTACCTCACAGAGTTGTTGTAAGGATCAAATGAGTTAATACATGTATACTTTTTTTTTTTTTTTGAGATGGAACCTTGTTCTGTCACCCAGGCTGGAGTGCAGTGGCGTGAACTCGGCTCACTGCAACCTCTGCCTTCCAGGTTCAGGTGATTCTCCTGCCTAAGCCTCCTGAGTAGCTGGGATTACAGGCACCCACCACCATGCCCAGCTAATTTTTATATTTTTAGTAGAGACGGGGTTTCCCCATGTTGGCCAGGCTGGTCTCAAACTCAAGTGATCCACCTACCTGGGCCTCCCAAAGTGCTAGGATTGCAGGCGTGAGCCACCATGCCCAGCCGAGTTAATACATGTATGCTTTAGAATAGCTCTTGGCACATAGTAAAGGGTTTATAAATGGTTGCTGCTATTATTGTTGTTGTTATTACTGCAACTACTATTGCTACCTGTGATTATGACTATGCTGCTCCTCCTCTTCCTCTTCCTTTGTCAGGGAGATACCTGACCCATTTCAGGGGCTTCCATAAATGTTACAGGAAGGGAGGAATGTTGAACCAATGAGTTGACCTATAAAATGAAAACCTTTTAAAGGCCCTCTTAGCGTTTGAAGAAATGGGATAGTAAAGTTGATACATTATGAGATTTGTTCATATCTTTTTATTTTTTAACTTCCATTTTCTGTGCAGACCTGAAGGCATTGAACGACAGTACAGGAAGAAATGTGCAAAGTAAGTATTAACAATGTGGGTTTCTCCAAGCATAGGCAAGTAGAGGCATAATGTGTTAGGAAAATAATTATTTGGATACAACTCTCCATTATGTCTTTTTTTTTTTTTTTTGAGATGGAGTCTTGCTCTGTCGCCCAGGCTGGAGTGCAGTGGTGCGATCTCGGGTCACCGCAACCTCTGCCTCCTGTGTTTAAGTGATTATCCTGCCTCAGCCTCTCTAGTAGCCGGGATTACAGTCACGTGCCACCATGCCCGGCTAATTTTTATATTTTTAGTAGAGACAGGGTTTTGACATGTTGGTCAGGCTGGTCTCGAACTCCTGACCTCAGTTGATCCGCCCACCTCGGCCTCCGAAACTGCTGGGATTACAGGCCTGAGCCACCTCGCCCGGCCCCCATTGTGTCTTTATCCTTATAATGTCAACTGCCTTCAGACTTCAACTAAGCACAAATACCAATATGTTCCCCAAAGAGGCTAGTCAAAGTTATATCTTTGACCAGATGACCAGAAAAAGGAATTTTTTTTTGTTTTGAGACAGAGTCTTGCTCTTGTTGCCCAGGCTGGAGTGCAGTGGCACGACCTCCACTCACTGCAACCTCCACCTCCCAGGTTCAAGCAATTCTCCTGTGTCAGCCTCCCAAGTAGCTGGATTACAGGCACCCGCCACCACGCCTGGCTAATTTTTGTATTTTGAGTAGAGACGGGGTTTTGCCATGTTGGCCAGGCTGGTCTCGAACTCCTGATCTCAGGTGATCCACCCGCCTCAGCCTCCCAAAGTGCTGAGATTACAGGCGTGAGCCAACATGCCTGGCCTAAGTGATTCTTATCAGGTAGAGGTAGTTTTAGGAAACACTGAGAAGAGCCAATCATTAGTTTATGCCACCAACAGAAATATTCCCAGAGTCTAAGCACACTTTGCAAATTGCTGTTTTGGGAATTTGGATTATGAGACTTCGCAGAAATTCACTGTGCCATTGCAGGTGTGGACTGCCGCTCTTCTACCAATCCCAGCCGAAGAATGCTCCCGTTACCTTCATTGTGGATGGAGCAGTAGTCAAGTTTGGCCAGGGCTTTGGGAAGACGAACATATATACTCAGAAACAAGAGCCTCCTAAGAAGGTAATTAACCATTGAAAGAGAGACTGCTTAATATAGCTCTAGATTTAGCTCATGTTTTGAAATAAGATTATAGTGCACGAGAAACTGCTCTTTATGGATGTATTCTTTTTATTTTTTATTTTTTGTCTTTTTCTTGCTTTTATTTCTTTTTCTTTTTTCTTTATGGATATATTCTTATACTTTATTTTTATTTTTTAAAAGTTAAAAACAATTTGGGGGGTGCATAGATGCACATATTTATGGGGTACATGAGATATTTTGATACGGGTATGCAGTGTGTAATCACATCATGGAAAATGGGGTATTCGTCCCCTCAAGCATGTATATGGATGCATTCTTTATTAATCAGATTGCCACATTTTGTGTATAAACAGGCCTTTATGTAATTGTAACTTACCTGTTTTATGTGTTTTTCTGTTTTTTTTTTGGGTGGTCGGCTCTATCCTGGGCTGAATTACGGTAAAGCGCGATCTCATCACCAAACTCCAGCCTCCCGGGTTAAATTGCCATTCTCCTGCCTCAGCCTCGAGTAGCTGGGACTACAGAAACGCCGCCACCTCGCCCGGCTAATTTTTGTATTTTAAGTAGAGGCGGGGTTTCACCGTGTTAGCCAGGATGGTCTCGATCTCCTGACCTCGTGATCCGCCCGTCTCAGCCTCCCAAAGTGCTGGGATTACAGGCTTGAGCCACCGCGCCCGGCCGTGTTTTCTGTTTTCTACAGTTGCCTCATGAGTAAGGTTAGAAATTGTATGGTTTTTACTCACATTATTTTCTTTTTTTTGAAGTGAGGTCTGGCTCCTATCACCCAGGCTGGAGTGCAGTGGCGGATCTCAGCTCACTGCAAGCTCCATGCCTCCCGGAGTTCGCCATTCTCCTGCCTCAGCCTCCCGGTAGCTGGGACTACGAGCGCCCGCCACCTACGCCGGACTAAGTTTTTGTATTTTTTTAGTAGAGGCGGGGGTTTCACTGTATTAGCCAGGATGGTCGATCTCCTGACCCACCGTGATCCACCCGTCGGCCTCTAAAGTGCTGGGATTACAGGCTTGAGCCACAGCCCGGCCTTACTCACATTATTTTCCTTCAAATTTTCCTCTTTTTATGGAGAGATGTCATCTGTTATTTTACATATGGTTTTTTTGAACAATTAAAAACAGTGAATTAGGCTAATTAAAAACTATGTTTAGAAGCTGGGCATGGTGGCCATGCCTGTAATCCCAGCACTTTGGGAAGGCAGAAGTGGGAGGGATCACTTGAGGCCAGGAGTTTGAACTCCAGCCTGAGCTTGCAACATCTTGAACCCTATCTCTACAAAAATAGAAAAGTAAATTAGCTAAGAGTGTGATGTGGTGTTCACCTATAATTCCTTCTCCAGGAGACTGAGGTGGGAGGATCACTTTAGCCCAGGAGTTTGAGGTTACCTTCAGTTATGATTGTGCCACTGCACTCCAGCCTGGGTGACAGTAAGACCCTGTCTCTTAAAAAAAAATTAGTACGAACACGGTGGCTCAAGCCTGTAATCCCAGCACTTTGGGAGGCCGAGACAGGCGGATGATGAGGAATCAAGGAGATCGAGACCATCCTGGCTAGCCCAGTGAAACCCGTCTCTACTAAAAATACAAAAAAGTAGTTGGTGAGGTGGCGAGCCTGTAGTCCCAGCTACTTGGGAGGCTGAGGCAGAAGGAAAGAATAAAGCGTAAACCGGGAGTAGACTTACAGTGAGCTGAGATCCGGCCGCTGCACTCCAGCCTGAAGCGACAGAGTGAGACTCCGTCTCAAAAAAAAAAAAAAAAAAAAAATTGGATGGGTGCAGTGGCTCACGCCTGTAATCCCAGCACTCTGAGAGGCCGAGGCCAGCAGATCGCCTGAGGTCAGGAGTTTGAGACCAGCCTGACCAACATGGAGAAACCCCCGTCTCTACTAAAAAATGCAGAATTAGCTGGGCGTGGTGGTGCATGCCTGTAATCCCAGCTACTTAGGAGGCTGAGGCAGGAGAATCGCTTGAACCCAGGAAGTGGAGGTTACGGAGCTGAGATCGCGCCATTGCACTCCAGGCTGGGCAACAAGAGTGAGACTCCATCTCAAAAAAAAAAAAAAGTAATTAAAAATAAATTTTAAGAACCCATGATGGACCATGCATAGTGTCTCTTGCCTGTAATCCTAGCACTTTGGGAGGCTGAGGCAGGAGGATTGCCTGAGGCCAGGAGTTGGATACAAGCTTGAGACATTAAGCGTTAAGGATGCTTTTTTATACCTTCCGTCCTTTTTTTTTTTTTTTTTTTTCGCGAGACCCAGTCTCTACAAAAAATGTAAAATTAGCCAGGTGTGGTGGCATATGCCGGTAATCCCAGCTAAGTGTGAGGCTGAGGCAGGAAGATCACTTGAGCCCAGGAGTTTGAGGTTGCAGTGAGCTATGATTGCACCACTGTATTCCAGCCTGGGCAACAGAGTGAGACCCTGTTTCAAAAAAATAAAGTAAGTAATAATAAAAAAAAGAGCCTTTGATGGCAAATGTTAGAAAAATATGTAAATAAAAACATTGGCACTTTTAAATAGGTCAGCCTGTCCCAAAGAGGTAGTGTTTCCCCCAGTACCCACAGCCCCTCACGCAGGCGTGTGCGCACACGCTCACGGCTCATGGATCCTGTTTTGATGAACCGGACTGACTTCTTGCCTGCCACTCCAGGTGATGATGACCAAACGGACCAAAGACATGGGCAAGTTCAGTTCTGTCACTGTGTCTACCATTGATGAAGAGGAAGAGGAGATTGAGGCCGTAAGTGTCTCTGGTCTTAAGGAAACTGGAATTTGGGGGGGAAGGGTGCGAGGAAAGGGGACTCTGGAGTTGGAGCCTTGGAGTAGTGGAAATATTAGAGACTTCACTTTGAGACCCTGCTTTGCTGATAAGAAACTGTGGGCTGGGCGCGGTGGCTGACATCTGTAATCCCAGCAGTTTGGGAGGCTGAGACGGGTGGATCATGAGGTCAGGAGATCAAGACCAGCCTGGCCAGCATGGTGAAACTCCGTTTCTACTAAAAATACAAAAAAATTAGCTGGGCGTGGTGGTGCGTGACTGTAATCCAAGCTACTCAGGAGGCTGAGGCATGAGAATCGCTTGAACCCAGGAGGTGGAGGCTGCAGTGAGCCGAGATTGCACCACTGCACTCCAGCCTGGGGACAGAGCAGGTCTCTGTCTCAAAAAAAAAAAAAAAAAAAAAAAAAAAAAGGAAGAGAAACTATGACAGTGAGCTCATTCCTGTTTCCTTGAATCTCAGAGACATCTGTAAAATGAAAACGAAGGAGTTGGATGAGATCAGTGATTTTTTTTTTCCCACATACTATTTTTAGAGACGCCTTAGAGGGCAAAGTCCTCATCCCTCTTAATCTGAGAAACTACTGGACTGAATGATTTCAGGTTCCTTCCAGTCCAACTCTGATGGTTTGTGAGTCTGTCCTCAGTAGTAGTAGCAATTACCTTTATGGTTCTTCAGTATAATATTGATGGCGAGATGTCATCTGCTGTTTTACAAATGTTTCAGTTAAAATGTAAATGCTACTGAAGAATTACTTGAACCCAGGAGGTGGAGGTTGCAGTGAGCTGAGATTGTGTCACTGCACTCCATCCTGGGCAACAGAGTCAGTTTCCGTCTCAAAAAAAATAAAAACAAAAAACAAAAAAACCAAATCCGCCTCCCTCCCCCCAAAAAAATACCCTAAATGCTCCTGGATTACTGAAAAGATGGAGAATGGAAAAGGAACAGAGTCCTGCCATTTTAGTCATGATTTCATGATTTGAGTAGTATACATTATGACTTAAGGTCTTTGTTGTTATTCCTTGGTGAGACTTCTGGTTTAAGGATGCTCCTTTTTTCCTTCAGAGGGAAGTTGCTGACTCATATGCACAGAATGCCAAAGTGATTGAAAAACAGCTGGAGCGCAAAGGCATGAGCAAGAGGCGACTGCAAGAGCTGGTGAGTAGCAGGGGGTAGCAAGGTGCTGGGGCCCAGTCGTTTGGATGTCTTGGTCTGAAAGACCTTCCAGCAGGCAGGGAAATCTTTTAGGAAATCTGTTGGGAGTTTCTAGAGTAGTTGGCTGCCAGTTTTATAACCCTGGTCTGTGACTGTCAGTATACCCTACTCTGTAGTAGTGACCCCAGGATCTGGGCCCTAAATCATGATACTTGTTATAGCCCTAACTAGGATGATATTTTATTTTATTTATTTTATTTTTATTTTATTTTATTTTATATATTTTGGAGATGGAATCTCACTGTTGCCCGGGCTGGAATGCTGTGGCGCAGTCTGAGCTGTGCTGATTTCCTATGGCCACAGCCTTGTCTTTTTGCCCATTTTGCCTACAAATAGCATTTTTTGTGTGTGTGCTATAACATCAGAAAGGTTGGAAGGTAGATGTCAGAGGTATATAATGATTTGGGAACTGTGATTCTAGTTTGTACACTAAATAAACATTAAGGGAGAGTGTTTGGGTTGGTTAGAATAAGGAAGGAAGATAATTTTGTGTCATGTATCAAGACATACACTGTTTTTTTTCTTTCTAGGCTGAACTGGAAGCCAAGAAAGCGAAAATGAAGGGGACCTTGATTGACAACCAGTTCAAATAACCAGGCCTTTTTCTGAGCCCTAGACTGGAGGCAAGCATTTAGATCAGGAGGCAAAGTAATTTCTTGATTATATAGATGGACTCTTATTTGTGTCCTAGCAGAAGGCTTTACGTTGTTTCCCATTGGTTCTCCTACATTCAGTGAGGTCTTTAACTGAGTCCATTTGACTTTCTTTCTTTTTTTTTGAGACAGAGTCTTGCTCTGTCGCCCAGGCTGGAGTGCAGCGGCACGATTTCGGCTCACTGCAACCTCCGCCTCCTGGGTTCAAGCGATTCTCCTGCCTTAGCTTCCCAAGTAGCTGGGATTACAGGCGTGTGCTACCACACCTGGCTAATTTTTGTATTTTTAATAGAGACAGGGTTTCACCATGTTGGTCAGGCTGGTCTTGAACTCCTCACCTTGTGATCCGCCCTCTCGGCGCCCTCCCAAAGTCACTGGGATTGGGCGTGTTCCCACTGCCCCTATTTTAAAATCCCGATCTCTTGTGTAATTTCCCTTTTGTTGTTGTTGTTATTTTATTTTAGTTTAGTTTTTGAGATGGAGTCTCACTCGGCCACCCAGGCTGGAGTGCAGTGGCATGATCTCGGCTCACTGCAACCTCTGCCTCCTGGGTTCAAGAGATTCTCCTGCCTCAACCTCCCGAGTAGCTGGGACTACAGGCACCTGCCACCACACCCGGCTACTTTTTGTATTTTTAGTAGAGACGGGTTTCACCATGTTGGCCAGACTGGTCTCGAACTCCTGACCTCAAATGATCCACCCACCTTAGCCTCCCAAAGTGCTGGGATTACAGGCGTGAGCCACCATGCCCAGCCTTGACCTGCTTTCTAGGAGATGGAGTTTTCTGAATTTTTCTGTATTTAGGTTTTCTGTACTATTTTTTGTCCATTTGATGCAAACTTCTTAAGCTGTGTAGAAACTTTATGAATAGATCAGTGCTTTAGTGTCTCCAGACGATTTTTGGAAAAAATATTATGGTGTGTCATAGAAAAAGCACCATGAATTATATTTAGGTATAGCAAGTCAGATCCTTTGAAGTGACTCTGTCTCTGTTCTTAGAAGGGTTCTTGGAATTGGCTGTGGTTTGAATCTTTCTACTCTCAGAGGAACCCCATTAAAAGCCAGAGTCTTCATAAGGCTTTCTTTACTTCAAACACTGAAGCTGTAGGTGAGCCATCCCATATCGATTGTATACTCAAAGAAGGAAAAGCCAGATTGCAGTGAGCGGGTAGGACAGCTCAGATCCAAATGAAAGTAGGGTCTCAAGTAACCCAAGACCGGGTGACTCACACCTGTAATCCTAGCACTTTGGGAGGCCGAGGCGGGCAGATTGCCTGAGCTCAGGAGTTCCAGACCAGCCTGGGCAACATGGTGAAACCCTGTCTCGACTGAACTACAAAAGAAATTAGCCAGGTGTGGCAGCATGCGCCTGTAGTCCCGGCTACTCGGGAGGCTGAGGCAGGAGAATTGCTTGAACTCGGGAGGTGGAGGTTGCAGTGAGCTGAGATTGCGCCACTGTACTCCAGCACTCCAGCCTGGACGACAGAGTGAGACTCTGTCTCTACAAAAAAAACAAAAAAGTAACCCAAGGGAGGGAGCTACCATCTAGTCGGGCAGCTAGTACTGCTGCTTTGCATGGATACATGGGAGGGAGATGTTATAGATTAAGAAATGATAGCGAGATAAACAAAATGATCTGTTGGGTATCTTTTACTTTACGTTTGCTGTTTGCAGAGGAGTGTTGTATATATAGATATTATTTTATGTCACACTGCTTCAGTGATACCTATATCCATGTTTGTATCCATGTTTGTATCCATTCAACTGTATTAAAAGGTGTTGGGACAGGAGTTGTGTTAACCTTCTTGTGTTATCTACAAAAAGTTGCACTTAGTAGGTGCCCAAGGCGGTTTGTGAGGTGCTACGGGGAGATGATAGTAGGATAGTAGGTCAGGTTTTTTTTGTTGTTGTTGTTTGTTTTGCTTTTTTTCTGATCTTATTTGCAAGGCAAAGTAGGTTAGATGTAAGCTAGCAAGAACTGGGAAAAAGAGGGGTGGGGGTCCCGGGAAGGCCCAGGATAGGGCTGTGTTACCATCTTCCCGGTTATTTTCCTGTATCCAATGAAGTCTTTGCAACAAATTCTTCCTCTTCACCTTGTTTCCTGTCCTCATTCTGAGAGATAATTAACCGTCATATGGATGACAAACCATAACCTCCTTACAGTTCCTTAACCTCTACTCAAGACAGTGACCTTTACCTTTCCTGCACTTTAGCCACAAACTCCCATACCACACCCTGGATGTCATCCATTCCGCCTCCGAAATCCAGTACTCTGCTCTCTGACCACAACCTATCCTTGCTCTCATGTGCTCACTTCCTCTAAACCTATTTTATTTTGTTTTTAGATTTGAAGGATGATTATTTTATTAACAGTAATAATGAAAAAATAGTAGTAAGAATAGCAACAATAATACTAGCTACCTTTTATTGAGCACTTACTATGTGTTGGATGCCATGGAAAGCACTTTACAGGTATTATCTTAGTCTAAACAACGCGACATCCTATGAGACAGGATTAACTGTTACCATCCTTGTTTTAGAAATGAGTGCTCCCAGGCTTAGAGAGTTTAAGTTTCTCAAGACCCCATAGCCAGTAAGAAATAAAGCCAAAAATCTACTCTAAAACCTGAGCTCTTAACTATGCTGAACTCCCTCTGTGAATTTAAAACATACACATTATTCAGAACAGATTATAATTTCATTTTGAAAAATCAAGTGAAGTGCAAAGACAAGACACTTGCTTAGAGTAACGCCTGTAGCAAACATGTGGTTACCTTTCTACATATTTTCTGAAATACTTGTCTTTAGATACTAATCGGAAACCATTTCAACATCTGGTTGAAATTATGCATGTTGCTTCATCTATAGGACTGTAAAACGTCATTAGCACCAAGCAAGCGTATGCTCTTCATTATGTTTTACTATTTCATATTGAAATAGTTATTAAAATAACATGATATGTTAGTCTTTAGTTTCTCTATTTTCTTTATTAACTTGTATTTTAACAGGAAATACAGCATTTTACTGTTGGTATGAAGAGCCATGTTGACATTTGGGAGAGTCTTATTCTTTTTTTTTTGTTTTGCAAATTATCAACTATGACAAAACATTAAAATGTTGCAAAATGTTCCCTATTAATTAGTGGCATTTGGAATTGTCACTTTATTGTTTAAAATAAATTGAAAAGCTTTTTAAAAAACTAGGTTGCCTGGGCCATTTTAGGTTCCTTGTCACTCTGCCCATGTCTCCTCAGTCTCTAATTTGTAAGTTTCTTCATGGCATCTCGTAATTTTAATTTGCATTTCCCTAATGGCAGATGGTGTTGAACATATTGTTTTCCTTTTTTTTTTTTTTTTAACTGTGGTAAAAAGCACATAAGGTTTACCATCTTAACTTTTTTTGAGACGGAGTTTTGCTCTCGTAGTCCAGGCTGGAGTAAATGGCAACCCCTGGCTCACTGCAACTTGCCTCCTGGTTCAAGTGATTCTCCTGCCTCAGCCTCCCAAGTAGCTGGGACTACAGGCGCCTGCCACTATGCCTGGCTAATTTTTGTATTTTTAGTAGAGATGGTGTTTCACCATGTTGGCCAGGCTGGTCTCCAACTCCTGACCCTGTGATCTGCCTGCCTCGGCCTCCCAAAGTGCTGGGATCACAGGCGTGAGCCACTGTGCTTGGCCCATCTTAACCATTTTTAATTGTGCGGTTCAATAGTGTTAAGTATATTTGCATTATTGTGATACAGATTTCCGGAACTTTTTCATGTTGTAAATCTGAAACTCTATACCTATTAAGTAACAGCTCTCCCTTTCTCTCTCCCCACAACCCCTGGTAACCACCATTCTACTCTGTGTTTTTACGAGTTTGACTACTTTAGATATCTCATATAAGGGGAATCATATAACATTTATCTTTTTGTGACTGGCTTATTTCACTTAGCATAATGTCCTCAATGTTAAATCATGTTGTATGTGACAAGAACACCTTCCTTTCTAAGGCTGAGTAATGTTCCCTTGTATGTATATACCACATTTTGTTTATCCAGTCATCCGTCACTGGACATTGGGATTGCTTCCACCCCTTGCTATTGTGGAATAGTAGCACTATGAACATGAGTGTGCAAATATCTCTGAGACCCTGCTTTCAATTCTGATATATACCCAAAAGTGAAATTGTTGGTAGTTCTATTTTTAATTTTTTGAGGTGCCTCCATACATACTCTTTTCCACAGCACTTGTACCATTTTACAATCTTTTTTTGTTTGTTTTTGAGACAGAGTCTCACTCTATCACCCAAGCTGGAGTGCAGTGGTGCAATCTCAGCTCACTGAAACCTCTGCCTCCTGGGCTCAAGTGATTCTCTCACCTCAGCCTCCCAAGTAGCTGGGATTACAGGGGTGTGCCACCATGCCCAGCTCATTTTTGTATTTTTAGTAGAGATGGAGTTTCACCATGTTGGCCAGGCTGGTCTCAGACTCCTGACCTCAAGTGATCTGCCGGCCTCAGCCTCCCAGAGTGCTGGGATTACAGGCATGAACCACTGTGCCCGGCCACATTTTACAATGTTATCAGCAATACACAAAGGCTCTAATTTCTCCACATCCTCACCAACACTTGTTGTTTTTTTTTATTTTTAATTTTTTAGTAGTAATCATCCTAATGGATGTGAGGTGATATCTCATTGTAGGTTCTTTTTTTTTTTTTCATTTCTCTAATGATTAGTGTTGTTGAGCATTTTTTCATATGTTGGCTATTTGCATCATCTTAGAGTCAGCCTGTCCAAGTTCTTTTGATCATTTTAAAACACACCATCTTTTTGTGGTTAATTTTGAGACGGAGTTCCTTTGTTTGTCACCCAGGCTGGAGGTAGTGGCTTGTGATCTCAGCTCACTGTGTGCCTCGGCCCTGGTTCATTTATTCTCCTGCCTCTCTTTAGCCTCCCGGAGGCTGGGACTACAGGCTCAACCGCCTCGCTATTTTGGCCTTTTATAGAGACGTGGGCTCTCACCTTGTTAGCCAGGAGGTCTCTCGGGATCTCCTTGAATTCCCGTGATCCGCCTGGCCTCGGCCTCCCAAAGTGCTGGGATTTCGTGGCTTGGAGCCAATGCCTCGGGCTCTTTTTTTTGAGACAGAGTTCACTTGCCACCAGGCCGGGAGTGCAGTAAGATCTTGGTTTAATATAATGTTCGTCGGCTAGGTTCTCTGGCCATTCTTCTGCCTCAGCTCTCCTTAGTAGCTGCTGGGACCATGGAGGTGTATAAGCCAAGACTTTGGCGTTTTAGAGATGATGCCCATGTTGGCTAGGCTGGCCCCCAAACTGACCCCTATGATCCACCCACCTCAGCCTCCCAAAGTGCTGGGATTACATGTGTGAGCCACTGCTCCCGGCCTCCAGTATAAATTTTAGAATTGGCTTGTTGGTATCTCCAGTATTCTTTCTGGGATTTTGATTGGGATTGTGTAAAATCTAAAAATCACGTTGGGGAGAACTGACATCTTAATAATATTACATTTTCCAACCCATGAGCAAAGTGTGTCTTTCCATTTGTTTAGATCTTTGATTTCTTTCATCAGTGTTTTTTTTTTTCGTGTGTAGATCCTGCAGATATTTTGTTTAAATTTATACCTAAGTACTTCATTTTTCCAGTGCTATTGTAAATCTTACCTTGTTTTAAAACTATAACATCTGTCCTACAAACTCTCAATTTAGAATCAGTCCTACAATATGTTTTGTCTGATCTCTTACCCAAATAGTTGAGTGTTCATGTCTTGTCAATGAGTGGATATTTGGCACCGTGAATTTATGGTTCCAATGTCAGATGGGTTCTCACCACAGCTAGTCAATCCTTCTGTATGTTTTGGGTCAGCAACTCTCCTGTTTCCCTAAGGAACAGTTTACAGCTGCTTTGTTCAAGCCTCTCCCTGCAAGCGCTCTCTCTTGGCAGATGATCAGAGAGAGATCTCCAAAGCACTAACAACTTAAGGGCACACTTAGTTGCATCTGCCTCCATCTTTTTCTCTTTCAAATCTCAGAGGAGGGGATCCCCCTCTTCCTACTTAAGGCTAATCTACTACCTTTTAGTCATTCAACTAGTATACATTGAGTATCTATTATATGCCAGATACTGCACTAGGAGCTGGGGGCATAGTAGAGAACAAAGCAGCTCACATTCTGAGGGCAGGGGTGACAGATGAACAAGTGAACAAGAAAATTATCCATGAAAATAGTGTGATATGATAGAGAGTGATGAGTAATCAAGGATGGGCTCTGAGGAGGGGATACATGAGCCATATAAGACCTGAAGGATCTGAATGAACCAGCCATATAAGGATCAGGGGAAAGCATTCCAGGTGATGATGGCATTAGAAAGGACAAAGGCCCTACAAAGGGAATAAGTTTACATGTTGGAGGAACAGAAATAAGGCTAGTGTGACTAGGTTGTAATGAGTAAGAGAAAGCAAGCAAGTGCAAGGAGGCAAAGTCAGAGGAGTGAGCAGAAACCAGGCCATGAAGGGCCTTGCAGGCCTGAATAAGGATTTTGGATCTTAAAAATACAGTGAGAAGTTATTGATTCAAGGCTTTTAAGCAGAGGAGTAACATGATATGATTTATGGGTTTTTTTTTCTTTTTTTTTTGAGATAGGGTCTCTGTTGCCCAGGCTGGAGTACAGTGGCACCATCATAGCTCACTGTACCCCCAACTTCCTGGGCTCAAGCAATCCTCCTGCCTCAGCCTCCCAAGTAGTAGCTGGGACTACAGGCTCGTGCTTCCATGCCTGGCTAATTTTTTCTATTTTTTGTAGAAAGAAATTCCTCCTTTCCTTTCCTTTTTCTTTTTCCTGTCCTTTCCTTTTTCCTGTCGTGTCCTGTCCTCTCCTGTCCTTTTTTTCTCACTAGGTTACCCTGACTGGTCTTGAACTCTTGGGCTCAAGTGATCCTCCTGCCTTGGCCTCTCAAAGTGCTGGATTATAGACATATGCCACCGTGCCCAGCCAATTTATGTTTTAAAGTCTTTCTAGGCTGGGTGCGGTGGCTCACACCTGTAATCCCAGCACTTTGGAAGGTTGAGGCAGGCAGATCACTTGAGGTCAGGAGTTCAAGACCAGCCTGGGCAACATGGTGAAACCCCGCCTCTACTAAAAATACAAAAATTAGCCGGGTGTGGTGGCACACTCCTGTATGTAGTCCTACCTACTCTGGGGCTGAGGCACGAGAATCGCTTGAACCCGGGAGGCAGAGGCTGCAGTGAGTCAACATTGTGCCACTGCACTCCAGCCTGGGCAACAGAGCAAGGCTCTGTCTCAAAAAAACAAAACAAACAAACAAAAAGTAGCACTTAAAGCCATTCTAGCTACTACATGGAGAGTGGCTTGTTGGGAGGAAGAATGGAAGCAGAGAGACCAATTAGGAGACCATGGCAGTAGTCCAGGTGAGAGGTGAGAGTGGTTGGATCAGGGTAGTAAAAGAAGAATTGGAGAAAGTGAATGGATTTGAGATGTGTTTTGGAGGTTTTCTTATCAGGACTGGCTGATAGATTTGGTGTGGGAAGTGAAGGGAAGAGGGGAATCAAGGATAACTCCTCAATTGTGGCTAGAATAACTGGGCAAATTGACGTGTCATTTACTGAGATGGGGAAGAACAGCTTTCAAGGGAAAGCTAAGTACCATTTTGAACATGTTATGTTTGAAATGTCTGTTGACTAAGTGGAGTCGTCAGGTAGGCAGTTGGATATGTAGTCAGCTCAACTGGGAAGGTCTAGCTAGAAATAGAAATTTGGGAGTTGTCAGTATATAGATGTTACTTAAAGCCATGAGAGAGGATGAAATTGCCAAAGATCTAAATACAGATAGCAAAGGGAATAAGTCCAGGGATTGAGTCCTGGGGCATCATTTAATGGTCAAGAGGGGAAGAGAATTCAGCAGAAAAGACTGCAAAGGAATGGCTACTAAGGCTGGATGAAGACAGAGTAAAACTGAGAGCGAAGAGAAGCAAGTGTTTTACATGACTCAAGATCCAGTTAAGAAAACAGAAAACAACTTCGGGAGGCCAAGGCAGGTGGATCACCTGAGGTCGGGAGTTCGAGACCAGCCTGACCAACATGGAGAAACCCCGTCTCTACTAAAAATACGAAATTAGCCGGGCGTGGTAGAGCATGCCTGTAATCCCAGCTACTCGGGAGGATGAGGCAGGAGAATTGCTTGAACCCGGGAGGCGGAGTTTGTAGTGAGCCAAGATCATGCCATTGCTCTCCAGCCTGGGCAACAAGAGCAAATGACCATCTCAGAAAAGAAAAAAAAGAAAAGAAAACAAAACATACTCAGAACTGTCAACAGAATTTAACATGAGGAACTGGTACTCAGGGATGAAAGACCTTAGAATCCCAGGAAGGGATGATGAATTGATCCAGAGATTTAACAACAGCAGGAAGCTACTTCACCTCTAGAGCTGGAGGGACAAAAGCAGAAGGTGGTATTACCCAAGTCTGGGATCAAGGACCACCCAGCAAAAGCAGGAACGCCAGCCCAGCAGGAGCTTGTTCCATGGAGGGAGTGACTCTCCAGTGGGAGACACAGAAGAGATAACAGTCCGTGCTGGAGATGACACTCAAAACGGAGAGAAAGGGAGGAAATACCCTGGCTTCTCCCCTTCTCTTGCTCTCCAATCTTCTGCCAAAGATTCCCATCTATAGGCCAAACCTCTCAGGAAGTCAGGAGGGAAAGTAGCCTGGGAAATGTTGTCTGCTGCACATAACAGAGCGGGGAAGAGTGGAATGGGGCCAGGCACGGTGGCTCACGCCTGTAATCCCAGCAACTTTGGGAGGCCGAGGCAAGTGGATCACTTGAGGTCGGGAGTTTGAGAAGCGGGGAATGGGTCTGAGAGCAAATAGACAAATGACCAGCCTGTGTTTAAAGGAGGAGGAGATGATCATCCGCCCAATGCCACATACAAGGTGAGGACTTGGAAATGACCAGTGCATTTAGCAATGGGGAGGTCATTGGTGACTTTTACAAGCTGTTTGAATGGAGTGGCATAAGCGAAAGCCTAGCAGGACTGAGTTCAAGAGACAGTGAGAGAAGAGGAATTGGAGGCAGTGAATACTTTTTGTTGGAGTTTTGCTATGAAAGGGAAGAAGAAAAAGGGGGAGGTATTTGGAGGGGGAAGTAAAATTAACAGTATTTTCAAGATAGGAGAAATAATAGCATATTTGAATGCTGATGAGGAAAAATCCAAGAGAGAAGTAAAAACTGAGAATGCAGGAGAGAGAAAATAACTGAAGCAAGATACTTGAGTAGGCAGGACAATAATATGATTTTTTTTTTTTTTTGGAGACGGAGTCTCACTCTCACCCAGGCTGGAGTGCAGTGGCACGATCTTGGCTCACCACAACCTCCGCCTCCTGAGTATAAGTGATTCTCCTGCCTCACCCTTCCGAGTAACTGGGATTACAGGTGTGTGCCACCACCCCCGGCTAATTTTTGTATTTTTAGTAGACATGGGGTTTCACCATGTTGGCCAGGCTGGTCTCAAACTCCTGACCTCAGGTGATTTGCCTGCCTTGGCCTCCCAAAGTGCTGGGATTACAGGCATGAGTCACTGTGCCCGGCCCAATAATAGGATTTATAGAAACTCAGAGTCACAGGATCTTCATCACTCAAGTTTAGAAAAGACCTTAAATGTCATACCCTCTAACCTTCTCTTGTGTGCAGGAATTTCCTGTGTAGCTTCCGAGACACATATTGGTCCAGCCTTTGCTTTAAAGTCTCTAGGGATGGTAAACTTAGAGTTTCCCAAAACAGTCATTTTCATTTTAAGAGAAATACAATTAATTTTTCCTTTTGAAAACAACCAGATGGAATCGGTGCTTTTCTTTTCTTTTCTTTTCTATTTTTTTCTTTTTTTTTTTGACAGTTTCACTCTGTCTCCCGTGCTGGAGTGCATTGGTGCGATCTCAGCTCACCGCAACCTCTGCCTCCCAGGCTGAAGAAACTCTCAAGTTTTAGCCTCCCAAGTAGCTGGGATTACAGGGGTGTGCCACCATGCCCAGCTAATTTGTGTATTTTTAGTAGAGACAGGGTTTCACCATGTTGGCTAGGCTGGTCTTGAACTCCTGACCTCAGGTGATCTGCCTGCCTCGGCCTCTCAAAGTGCTGGGATTACAGGTATGAGCCACCACGCCCAGCCTAGAATCAGTGCTTTGTTCTGAATTGGGTTATGGTTTGAACAAGCCAACTGTGAGGGTCATTTTAGGGTCAATTGGAAAAATATAAATATAGGTTATTAGATGAGATGAAAATTTTTTTAAATTGTAGAGATTGTTCACTGAATAAAGCAGTTTGCAGGACAGTGTGTAGAGTTATTTATTATATGTCTATTTGTGTGTATATATACATACATGGGGGTGGGGAGAGAGATACGGGTGGATGTGCATTAACGTGTTAAAAGCAGCGATCTCTGGGTAGTGGGAATGTGGCATTGAGTTCTAGCAGAACTTTAATGAACAGGTAATTCTTTTTTTTTTTTTTTTGAGACGGAGTCTCGCGCTGTGTCACCCAGGCTGGAGTGCAGTGGCGCGATCTCGGCTCACTGCAAGCTCCGCCTCCCAGGTTCAGGCCATTCTCCTGCCTCAGCCTCCGAGTAGCTGGGACTACAGGCGCCCGCCACCACGCCCGGCTAGTTTTTTTGTATTTTTAGTAGAGACGGGGTTTCACCATGTTAGCCAGGATGGTCTCGATCTCCTGACCTCGTGATCCGCCCGCCTCGGCCTCCCAAAGTGCTGGGATTACAGGCTTGAGCCACCGCGCCCGGCAATGAACAGGTAATTCTTAAACTGTTTCAGAGAATAGAAAAAAGATAACTTTCCCTAATTTTTATATGAAAATATGGTAACTGATACCAAAACCTAATGGTGATGGCAAGAAAAGGAAATACATGGACCAGTCAACCAAATTTATATATAAAAATACTGAATATAGATGTAAAAGTGTTAAACAGAATTCAGATGTAATTCTAGGTCAGGCACAGTGGCTCACACCTGTAATCGCAGCACTTTGGGAGACTCAGGTGGGAGGATCGCTTGAGCCCAGGAGTTTGAGACCAGTCTGGGCAACATAGTAAGACCCCATCTCTACAGAAAAACAAAAAATTAGCTGGGCATGGTGGTGTGTGTCTGTAGTCCCAGCTACTAGGGAGGCTGAGGTGGGAAGATCACTTGAGCCCAGAGGGTTGAGGCTGTAATGAGCTATGATTGTGCCACTGTACTCCAGCCTCAGAAACAGGGCAAGGTCTTGTTTCAATAAAAACTTTTTAGAAAAAATTCTAGAGGCATTTTTATTTCCTGGGAAGGCCTCAGGAAACTTACACTCATGTTGGAAGGGGAAATAGGCGCCTTCTTCACAAAGTGGCAAGAGAGAGAAGAGTGAGCATGTGAAAGAGGAACTGTCAAACACTTATAAAACCATCCAATGTCGTGAGAACTCACTATCATGAGAATAGCATGGGAGAAACCACCCCCACGATCCAATCACCTCCCTCCCTCAACATGTAGGAATTACAATTTGAGATGAGATTTGGGTGGGGACACAGAGCCAAACCATATCACTACCTGATTTCAAGTATACTACAAAAGTATTGTAACCAAAACAGCATGGTACTGGCATAAAAACAGATGCATTGATCAATGAAACAGAATAGTGAGCCCAGAAATAAATCCACGCATCTATAGCCAACAGATTTTCAACAAAAGCACTAATAACACACATTAGGGAAAGGACAGTCTCTTCAATAAATGATACTGGGAAAACTGCATATCTATATACAGAAGAATAAAACCAGACCCCTCTCCCTCACCATATACAAAAACTAACTCAATGGATTAAAGGCTTAAATGTAGGATATGAAACTGAAACAACTAGAAGAAAAGGGAAATGCTTTATGACATTGGGGTTTTTTTTTTCATATGAACTCAAAAGCACAGGCAACAAAAGCAAAAATAGACAAGTGGGATTACATCAAACTAAAAAGCTGTCCACCAAAGGAAACAGTCCACAGAGTGAAGATACAACCTACAGAATGGGAGAAAATATTTGCAAATTCTACATCTGACAAGGGGTTAATATCCAGACTGTCTAAGGAATTCAAACAACTCAATAGCAAAAACTCAATCTGATTTTTTTTTTTTTTTTTTTTTTGAGATGGAGTTTTGTACTTGTTGCCCAGGCTGGAGTGCAATGGCATGGTCTCGGCTCACTGCAACCTCACCCTCCCAGGTTCAAGCGATTCTCCTGCCTCAGCCTCCCAAGTAGCTGGGATTATGGGTGCCCGCCACCACGCCTAGCTAATTTTTGTATTTTTAGTAGAGACAGGGTTTCACTATGTTGGCCAGGCTGGTCTTGAACTCCTGAGCTCAGGTGATCCGCCTGCCTGGGCCTCCCAAAGTACTGGGATTACAGGCGTGAGCCACCGTGCTTGGCCTCAATCTGGTTTATTTATTTATTTATTTTTTGAGACAGGGTCTCACTCTGTCACCCAGACTGGAGTGCAGTGGTGCGATCTCAGCTCACCACAACCTGCACCACCCAGGCTCAAGTGATTCTCAGGCCTCAGCCTCCCAAGTAGCTGGGATTACAGGTGCGTACCACCACTGCCTGGCTAATTTTTGTATTTTTAGTAGGGATAGGATATGTTGGCCAGGCTGGTCTTGAACTCCTGACCTCAAATGATCCATCTGCCTCAGCCTCCCAAAGTACTGGGATTACAGGCATGAGCCACTGTACCCGGCCTCAATCTGATTTTTTTTTTTTTTTTTTTTTTTGAGACGGAGTCTCGCTCTGTCACCCAGGCTGGAGTGCAGTGGCCAGATCTCAGCTCACTGCAAGCTCCGCCTCCCGGGTTTAGCCATTCTCCTGGCTCAGCCTCCCGAGTAGCTGGGACTACAGGCGCCCGCCACTTCGCCCAGCTAGTTTTTTGTATTTTTTAGTAGAGACGGGGTTTCACCATGTTAGCCAGGATGGTCTCGATCTCCTGACCTCGTGATCCGCCCGTCTCGGCCTCCCAAAGTGCTGGGATTACAGGCTTGAGCCACCGCGCCCGGCCAATCTGATTTTTAAACGGGCAAAATGCCTGTATAGACATTTCTGAAAAGAAGGCATACAGAATGGCCAACAGGTACATGAAAAAATGCTGAACATCACTAATCAGGAAAATGCAAATCAAAGTGAGGTGATGTGAGGGAGAGATCACCTCACTTTAGTTAGAATGGCTATTATCAAAAAGACAAAAGGTAAGGGTTGGCGAGGATGTGGAGAAAAGGGAACCCTACACTGCTGGTGGAAATGTAAATTACTACAGCCATTATGGAACACAGTATGGGATGTTCCTCAGAAAATTAAAAATAGAACTACCGTAAGATACAGCAATCCCAGTTCATATATATATATATAATATATGTGTGTGTATATATGTGTCTATATACATATACATGTATATGCACATATATACATACACATGCACATACATATACATATACACAATGGAAAATTATTCAACCATAAAAAGAAATGAAATCCCATCATTTGTAACATGGATGAACCTAGAGGACATTATGTTAAGTGAAATTAGCCAGATGCAAGAAGGGAAATACCCCATAATCTCACTCATATGTTGAATGTAAATAAGGTTGATTTTATAGAAGTAGAGGATAGAACAGTAGTTACTATCGCCTGGGGAGGGGGAAGGAGGGATGGCAGAGGTTGGTCAATAGGTACAAAGTTACAATTAGGAGGAATAAGTTCTGATGTTCTATTACACAGTAGGATGATTATTGTTAACAATAATGTATATTTCAAAATAGCTAGAAGAAAGGATTTTGAGTGTTATCACATACAAATGATAAATATTTAAGGTGATGGATATGTTCACTACCCTGATTTGATCATTACACATTGTATACATATATCAGAATATCACATTGTATCCCATAATATGTACAATTATTATAATGTGTCAATTAAAAATTAAGAAAAATGTGGGAGCCAGGCAGGCTGGTTCATACCTGTAATCCTAGCAGTTTGGGAGGCCAAGGCAGGAGGATCACTTGAGCCCAGGAGTTCGAGACCAGCCTTGGCAACACGGTGAGACCCTGTCTCTATTAAAAAAAATGTTTTTTAAAGAAAAATATATGAGGTACTAATATTTAAAAGAAAGTGAACACATTTGTCATTGTTTTAATTAGGCTCTTTTGAATGTTAGAAACAATACTCAAGTTACCTTGAGTATTAAATGAGAGGGATTAATTGTAAGGATACACATGGAAATGAACTAGGAGTAGAAGAAAACTTTTAAATTATGACTAATGGCATCTATTAAAAAATCCTACAGCAAGCATACTTAAAAGCTTGCCTCCTGAAATTGGAAATGAGACAAAGATTCCTTTTATTACCATGGTACTGGGAATCCTAGCCAGTGCAATGAAAAGACAAGGAAACAAAAAGTTTAAAGACTTGGATGAAATAACGCCATCATTATTTGTAGAAAACATGATTGTGTATATAGAATATCCAAAATAACTGAAGGATAAATATTTGAATTGATAAATGAATTTAGAAAAGTTGGCTGGTTTCGGTGACTCACGCCTGTAATCCCAGCAGTTGGGAAGCCGGGGTGGGTGGATCACGAGGTCAGGAGTTCGAGACCAGCCTGACCACTACTAAACCCCGTCTCTACTAAAAATACAAAAATTAGACGGGCGTGGTAGCGCGTGCCTGTAGTCTCAGCTGCTCGGAAGGCTGAGGCAGGAGAATCGCTTGAACCCGGGAGGAGGAGGTTGCAGTGAGCCGAGATTGCGCCACTGCACTCCAGCCAGCCTGGGTGACAGAGCAAGACTCCGTCTCAAGAAAAAAAAAAAAAGCACCTGCTCATCAAAAGATGCTACCGAGGGTAGAAAAGCTACAGAGAAGGTGAAGAAGATACTTGTAAGACAAAAATCGTGAAGGGCTTGTGTCCAAAGCGTCTAAAGAGTTCCTTCTAACCATTTTTTTTTTTTTTAAATTGAGATGGAGTCTTGCTCTGTCGCCCAGGCTGGAGTGCAGTGGCGCGATCTCAACTTACTGCAACCTCTGCCACCCGATTCAAGCGATTCTCCTGCCTCAGCCTCCCGAATAGCTGGGACTACAGGTACCCACCACCACGCCTGGCTAATTTTTTATTTTTAGTAGAGACGGAGTTTCACCATGTTGGCCAGGCTGGTCTTGAATTCCTGACCTCAGGCAATCTGCCCACCTCAGCCTCCCAAAGTGCTGGGGTTACAGGTGTGAGCCACCGTGCTCGGCCCAAACCATCTTTTAGATAACCGAGGGTTTGACTTTGGGCTCTTTGAGGCCAGTGCAGGCCCACGTCCTTGGACTCAGGGATCCCGAAAGGAGGGCAGTGCCAGTGACTTTTTGTCTCTGGTGGTGGGGCCAGAGTGAGGGAGGAAGGTGGAAAAGTGGAACTTTCAAAGAAATGTGCTGTCTAAAGACTCTAATTGAAGGTGTTTTTTGTTTTTGTTTTTGAGACAAGGTCTCACTCTGTTGCCCACGCTAGGGTGCAGTGGCGTGATGCTGGCTCACAGCAGCCTCCACCTCCTGGGCTCAAGTGATCCTTCCAACCTCAGCCTCCCAAGTAGCTGGGACAACCGGCATGTGCCACCATGTCTGGCTTTTATATATTTAAGTATAAACATTATATATATAATTATATTTATATTAATTATATTAAGTTGGTACAAAAGTGATTGTGGCTTTTGCCATCACTTTACAAAAACCGCAATTACTTTTGCACCAATCTTATATATACAGCATCTATAGTATAAATAATATATACAGCATCTATAGTATATATAATATATACAGTA
Source organism: Papio anubis (assembly GCF_008728515.1). Taxonomy (NCBI): domain Eukaryota; kingdom Metazoa; phylum Chordata; class Mammalia; order Primates; family Cercopithecidae; genus Papio; species Papio anubis. The sequence goes on from NC_044996.1 coordinate 34,586,902, forward strand.
TCTATAGTATATAATATATACAGTATCTATAGTATAGATACTGAGTATAGTAGATATTGTGTATAGTATACTGTATATAGTATATAGTATATAGCATATATGGTATTTATAGTATCTATAGTATATATACTATAGATACTATATATTATATAGTATATATTATATATTGTATATAGTTTATTTATTGTATATAGTCTATATATTATATAGTATATATATTATATATATAATAGTATATAGTATATATAGTATCTATAGTATCTATACCATAGATAGTATATGTACTATATACTACAGATACTTTATATGTATAGTATCTATAGTATATATACAGTATAGTATGGTGAATATATTTATTTATTTATTTATTTATTTATTTATTTTTTTTTTTTTTTTTTTTTTGAGACCTGAGTCTCGCTCTGTCAGCCCAGGCTGGAGTGCAGTGGCCGCATCTCAGCTCACTGCCTCACTCCCGGTTCACGCCTATTCGCCTCAGCCTCCCAGAAGGGTGCTCACCTCTCTCCAGCTAGTTTTTGTATTTTAATAGAGACGGGTTTCAATTGCAGCACAGGATGGTCTCATCTCCTGGACCCTGATCCACTCGCCTCGCCTCCCAGCTGGGATTACAGGCTTGAGCCACCGCGCCCGGCCGGTGAATATATTTATATACTAGATATAATATATATATAGTATGGTGAATATATATATATTTTTTGTAGTGACAGGGTTTCTCCATGTTGCCCATGCTGGTCTTAAACTCCAGGCCTCAAGTGATCCTTTTCAGCCTCCCAACGTGCTGGGATTACAGGCGTGAGCCACGGTGCCTGGTCTGAAAGTGTTTTCTTTCAGAAGGACCAGAGGGAACAGATGGCCAGAGCCCATCATGCCCTCCGTCATGCTGTCTCCAAGGACAAATGGAATATTCTGGAGGAACGGTGGACTGTGTTAGCTCTACAGGTCAATTCTCAATCTCAGCTTGTTCTTGCCAGCTCAGCCCTTATTCCTAATTGAGGAGAAAGAGGAGGTTCAAGGAATACCCTGCTTTTTTTCCAGGAGTCTTAGGGCTGGGCATGGGGTAGGGACTCAAGTCATGCCTTTGGAATGGAGCTGGAGGAGTGTGAGTTAATAGGCACTCTTGTGGGGGCTCTCCTCTCCCTTTCCCCGTGGGGCCAGTTAGGACTTGGAGGGCTTCTGGCTGTGGAACTGGTTTGGTTCTCCTGCTTCTTGGTACCATGCCCAATCTCTACTTGTTCATTCATTCTGACCTCAACTCCTACTCCAGTCCCTATCAGCTCACTCTGCTCCAGCCACAGTGGTCTCCTCCCTGGCCCTCAGACATGCCAGGCACGTTCCTGCCTTGACATTTTTTCCTCGGGTATCTGCAGACGTCCTGCCCTCTCACATCCTTCAGGTCTTGATTTTGCTGACCTTTGTATCTAAAATTTCATCACCTCCCATACTTCCTATCCCCCTCTCCTTCTATAGTTTTCCACTAAAACCCTATATAAATATTTGCTCATTTTGCTTATTGTCTGGTGCTTCCACTATAAGCTAAAAGTTTAGTGGGGACAGGGATTTTTTCTGTTGTTGTTCACTGCTATACCCCAGAGTCTATTAGAGTTCTGAGTCGGGCATGGTGGCTCACGCTTGTAATCCCAGCACTTTGGGAGGCTGAGATGGGTGAATCACTTGAGGTCAGGAGTTCGAGACCAGCCTGGCCAATATGGTAAAACCTTGTCTCTACTAAACATACAAAAAATTAGCCGGGTGTGGTGGCGCATGCCTGTAGTCCCAGCTACTCAGGAGGCTGAGGCACGAGAATCACTTGAACCTGGGAGGCAGAGGTTGCAGTGAGCCGAGATCATGCTACTGCACTCCAGCCTGGGCGATAGAGTGAGACTCTGCCTCAAAAGAAAAATAAATAAATAAAATATAATAATAATAGTAAAGTTCTGGGTAACAGTAGATTAAATGTTTATTTAATCCATTCATCCAACTAATATTTATTGAGCATCTACTGTGTTTACTGAGTGTTGATTAGGTGCCAACCTTGTGCTGGGCACTGAGAGAATGATGGAGAAAGGCAGGCCTAGGTCTTACCCTCAGTGAGCTTACAGTCTCTGCAAGGAGAGATTGATGAGGAAACAGGTCTGTAGGATCTACTGTTCTGATACCCCTGGCAGGAGTGACCACGCTTGTTTGGTTCCTGTGCTTCTGCTGTTCCTGATGTGAGACTCACTCACAGTTGTTTGGTTTCCCAGCTTCAGAATGGGAGCTGAAAGGCAGGCCCCACAATCAGAAATGGCTCCCCTACTCCTGTTTGGCCTTTTTGATCCTGAACCTAAGAAAGTTGTCCCTACAACCTGTTGGCTTCTGCTCTGGAGCCCGGAACCCAGCCCGATATGGAGCCCATTCACAGCCTCCCGGATCTCCATCATGGAACTCATCATAACTTGATGGAATTGCCTGTTCACTACTCAGGGGCCACTCTAGAATGTAAACACCTTGAAGGCAGAGACCATTTCTGGCCTGTTCACTGCTCTATTGCCAGTAACTAGCCAAGCTTCTGGATCACAGTAGCTGTAGAGGATGGTGGTTCAGGGCATGGGTGCTATAGGCCAGACTGCCTGAGTTTGAGTCCCAGCTCTGCCGATGAAAAAAGAATGGTTAGGAATCACAGATCTGGTCCTGAAAATGTGGGAGGCATCATAGCATTATGGGAAATGTACATCCTTACTATCAGATCACCTAGGTTTGTGTTCTGGCTCTGTCGCTTACTAGCTGTGTAACTCTGGCCAAGTCACTTAATCTCTCTTGTGCTTCAGGTTCCCTGTGTCTAAAATGGAGACAATAGTAGTACTCATCTCATTGTGGTTTTATGAAAATTAAGTGAGTTTATATTTGTAAAGTGCTAACTTAGTACAGTGCCTGGCAGATGATAACCGCTTGGTAAGGAAACAAATGCTAAATACCGTCCAGGTGCGGTGGCTCACACCTATAATCCCAGCACTTTGGGAGGCCAAGGCGGGTGGATCACCTGAGGTCAGGAGTTGGAGACCAGACTGGCCAACATGGTGAAACCCTGTCTGTATGAAAAATACAAAAATTAGCCGGGTGTGGTGGCGGGTGCCTGTGATCCCAGCTACTCGGGAGTTTGAGGCACAAGAATCGCTTGAACTTGGGAGGCAGAGGTTGCAGTGAGATAAGACCATACCTCTGCACTCCAGCCTGGGCAACAGAATGAGACTTGGTCTCAAAAACAACGACAACAACAATAGCAAAAAAACACGCCGGGCACGGTGGCTCACGGCTGTAATCCCAGCACTTTGGGAGGCCGAGGCAGGCGGATCACGAGGTCAGGAGTTCGAAATCAGCCTGGCCAACATAGTGAAACCCCGTCTCTACGAAAAATACAAAAATTAGCCAGGCATGGTGGCGCACGCCTGTAGTCCCAGCTACTCGGGAGACTGAGGCAGGAGAATTGCTTGAATCCGGCAGGTGGAGGTTGTGGTGAGCCGAGATCATGCCCCTCCACTCCAGCCTGGACAACAAAGCAAGACTCCATCTCAAAAAACAAAACAAAACAAAACAAAAACCAGCAACAAAAAACAAATGCTAAATACCATCTGTTGACTGAATGAACTGCAAATGTGGTTGCCCCCGACCTGTTCTGAGTTCAGATGTGAATCTCACATATCTTTCCTGCTGAGCACTCTGGAGCAGCTCAAACCTACTGAATGTCTGGTGGGGGAGGCCAAACCACAGCACCCACAGAGCACGTTTCCACCTGTGTCCACTTGTATCCTTTCCTGACTGTACTTCCAGTTCTGGCCATTGTTTGGGGAGCCCTTGGCATCACTAGTTTTCTTTTTATTTTTGTGGGTACATAGTAGGTGTATGTATTTATGGGTCATATGGGATATTTTGATATAGGCATACAATGTATAATAATCACATCAGGGTAAATAGGGTCTCCATTACCTCAAGCGTTTGTCCTTTGTGTTACAATCTAATGACACTCTTAGTTATTTTAAAATGTACAATTAAATTATTGGCTATAGTCACACTGTTGTGCTATCAAATACTAGATCTTATTCTATTTTTTGTACTCATTAACCATCCACACTTCCCCCCCCACAACTCCCCACTACCATTCCCAGCCTCTGGTAACTATCCTGTTACTGTCTCTCTCTCTCCATGGATTCATTTCTAGCTCCTACAAATGAGTGAGAACATGTAAAATTTGTCTTTCTGTGCCTGGCTTATTTCACTTAACATAATGCCCTCCAGTTCCATCATGTTATTGAACTGACAGGATCTCACTCTTTTATGGCTGCATAGTACTCCATTGTGTATATGTACCACATTTTCTTTATCCATTCGCCTGCTGATGGACACTTAGGTTGCTTCCAAATCTTGGCTGTTGGGCATTACCAGTTTTCATTTGCTCTGCCAGGGAACCTGATTTCCCTCCCTCTCTGTTTCTGGAGTTGAAGCACTATGCCCTGCTCTCTTTGTGAATAATCTTTGAGTTTATCTTCTCTGGACCAGGGCTGGGCTAGCCCAGTAGGGACCTCATCCTGTTGCAGCAGGAGATGGCATGGACATAGTACGTTGGGGCAAATGTGAGGTCACAAATGTCAGGTTACAAAGCCCTAGAGCATTCTGAACTTCAGCTATGAGAGTAGCCTAAAGCACAGGGGGTGAGCTTTCCCAGAGGAAGCAAGGGGTATGATGAGCTGGGTGGGGTCTAGGCCAAGCTGCTTCCCGGGAGTAGACTAGCCTACACAATAGAAGCTCTTAACCTGGGCTCCATGGGCTTCAGGGATGAGCTTCAGGGATTCCCCAGGCTCCTTGAAATTAAATATGTTCTGTGTGCTTGTGAACAGATGGGCATTTTTCTGGGGAGAGGATTCATTGATTTTACCCACTTTTCAGTGGGACCAATGAAAAAAGAATGGTTAGGAATCACTGGTCTAGTCCTCAAAATGTGGGAGGCATCATAGCATTATGGGAAATGTACAGCCTTACTATCAGATCGCCTAGGTTTGTGTCCTGGCTCTGTCACTTACTGGCTGCGATCTTAAGTAAGTCATGTTACCTCTTTGTGCATCCATGTCCTCATCTATAAAATGGGGATAATAGAAGTACCTGCTTTATAGAGTTCTTGAGAGGAAGAAAGGGGGGTAATATGAGCACAAAGCCCTTAGTAGATTGTCTGGAACATGGTAAGGTAGGTATCCTTGGAGATTCAGAAGATCACCAAGCTCATCAGTACTTTTTCTGTGCATGTGTACTGTGAAAGTTGTCAGAATCAAAATGGAGTCACTTTTATATTTTTTAAAAAGCCCTGACACATAAGCTAGGGAAGGCTATGAAGAGAGGATTCTCACACGTGTATGATAACAAGACTATCACAAAAACTTCACAAAAACCACCTTGCACAATGGCCATTGCAACCTTACATAAAAAATACTTGTGGCCGGGCGCGGTGGCTCACGCCTGTAATTCCAGCATTTTGGGAGGCTTAGGCAGGTGGATCACCTGAGGTCGGGAGTTCGAGACCAGCCTGAACAACATGGCGAAACCCCGTCTCTACTAAAAATACAAAATTAGCCGGGCATGGTGGCGCATGCCTGTAATCCCAGCTACTCAGGAGGCTGAGGCAGGAGAATCACTTGAACTGGGAGGTGGAAGTTGCAGCGAGCCGAGCTCATGCCATTGTACTCTAGCCTGGGCAACAAGAGCAAAACTCCATCTCAAAAAAAACAAAAACAAAAACAAAACACACACACCCCAAAAAAACTTCTGCAAGGACATCTGCCCAGCAACTGCCTGTCCAGCCTCAGACTGGCATCACCCTTGTTATTGATCTTTGTAGCCAAGTATAATAATTTCAAATACAATTATATAATCCTCATTTTTCCTTTTTTTTTTTTTTTTTTTTTGAGATGGAGTGTTGCTCTTGTTGTCCAGGCTGGAGTACAATGGCGTGATCTTGGCTCATCGCAACCTCTGCCTCCTGAGTTCAAGCGATTCTCCTGCCTCAGCCTCCCGAGTAGCTGGGATTACAAGCATGTGCCACCAGGCCCTGCTAATTTTGTATTTTTAGTAGACACGGGGTTTCTCCATGTTGGTGAGGCTGGTCTTGAACTCCTGACCTCAGGTGATCCACCTGCCTTGGCCTCCCAAAGTGTTGGGATTACAGGCGTGAGCCATCACGCCTGGCCCATTTTTCCTTTAAAAGCCTTTGTCTTCCTTTACCTCCCTGAATATGCACATAGTTTACTATGGCATTATTATTCCCAATGCAATGCCCTATTCTCGAATAAATGTCATTTCTATTAGTCTCTCTCTGTTATTTAAGTTGACAGTACATGTGTGTCTTTCTGAGATTAGGGGGTATAGGATTGGGGAACAGTAGATGGAGCTCTTGGGATTAATGCCTAGTGGTCAGGCAGGCTGGTAGAAAAGAGCTATAAGATTATACTTGCTGGGAGTGTTCCACCCTTGGAGGCTGTGGGTATCTCCAGCTCTTCTCTAAAGTTGGGCTGGAAAGACTACTGACTCTCCTCATATCTAGAGTGATTTTTTTTTTTTTTTTAGACAGAGTCTCACTCTGTAGTCCAGGCTGGAGTGCAGTAGCATGATTTTTATTATTATTATTATTATTATTATTATACTTTAAGTTCTAGGGTACATGTGCACAACCTGCAGGTTTGTTACATATGTGTACATGTGCCATGTTGCTGTGCTGCACCCATTAACTCGTCATTTACATCAGGTATATCTCCTAATGAGTAGCATGATTTTGACTCACTGCAACCTCTGCCTTCTGGGTTCAAGCGATTCTCCTGCTTCAGCCTCCTGAGTAAACCACCACGCCTGGCTGATTTTTATAGTTTTAGTAGAGATGGAGTTTCGCCATGTTGGCCAGGCTGGTCTTAAACTCCTGGCCTCAAGTGATCTGCCCGTGTCGGCCTCCCAAAGTGTTGGAATTACAGGCGTGAGCCACCGCGCCCGGCCCTAGAATGATTTTAAGGTACATCTGGTTAATTCCTCCTAAAGAGTTTCCCTATGGGTCTTCCATCTTTTATGTCCTAAAATTTCTACTATTGGAGTCGCTTGGGCACCAAAGCCTTTGTTGCAATGTATGTTCGGTGACAAATCTGTGCAGGGAGGCTGAGTGAGGCCCCATCATGAATGTTGATTTTATTCTTGAACTGGACATTTCATTTTTTTCCCTAAGAACTGTATTGCTGGCCGGGCGTGGTGGCTTATGCCTGTAATCCCAGCACTTTGGGAGGCTGAGGCAGGCAGATCATCTGAGGTCAGGAGTTCGAGACCAGCCTGGCCAACATGCTGAAACCCTGTCTCTGCTAAAAATACAAAACTTAGCTGGGCGTGGTGGCAGACACCTGAAATCCCGGCTTCTCGGGAGGCTGAGGCACGAGAATCACTTGAACCCAGGAGGCGGAGGTTGCAGTGAGCCAAGATCGCGCCATTGCACTCCAGCCTGGGTGGCAAGAGTGAAACTCCGTCTCAAAAAAACAAAACGAAAGAACCGTATTGCTACTGCTACTATGAACATGGTTGTTGCTTGCTCATAGTTACTCAGGAATAACAAGCTGGTTTCGTGAGCAAGGCACGGTTGTTTACCTAGCCTACACTTTAGGCCTAGTGAATTCTCATTGTAACTACTCCCCCTCATGTAGGGGACCCTTTCTTCACAGAACAGCGAGACATTGTTTTTGAATGATCATCCACATAATTCCTGTATGGATTTTAAAAGCTGATTGTTTAATTGGACGGTGTACTTGGCTATTGTCACTTTAGTACCTGAGGAACCACCTGTTCCATATTTTGTTATTATAGCAGCGTTTTTTTCTTGAAGCTTCAAATTTCGTTTTCCTTTGTAATTTTCTACATTTTGTATTTGCCTACTAATTAGATTTAATCCTGATTTTTTATTCATCTACTTGTAGACAAATGTTTATCTTCTTTATTGTCAGGCCTGAAGTCATTTTCTAATTGGTTTATAATATTTTAATATCCACACAGTTTTGTTTGCCACTAGCAAGATTAGCATCAGCAAAGATTGTTGTAGCAAAAATTATAATTATATACTGAAGGCCTTGAATTTAGGCCTGGTTCAGGAAGTAGTTTAGGTAAAAAGTTGCAGAATTTAGGAACAGGTTCTCACAAAATGTTCTCTTCTAAATAATATAGACATTTCCTCATAAAAACTAACAAAATCCACAGGAGGAAGGACAGATATCCAAGTGACCAAGAATGACAGAGCCTTGAAATCGCAACACTGTTAGGGCCTGCTAAAATGATTGTTTCAGTTTCAACTAAGACCCTAACATCGCTTGGCAATCCTATTGTATGTCCCTGGTCAGCACATCTTCAGTGTCTTGAAGCAGCCATTTCATCATCATTTCACTCTCCTCTAGCCCCCAACCCCAGCTGGCCCCCTTTTCATCCGAAAGATTGATTTCCATTTTCACGGAGCAAAATTCAAGCCAACTTCAGCTTGAATTCAGCTTCACACCAACTGGGCCGCAGATTCAACTCAAATGCAATAGCGCCCCCTTCCTCTCTGTAAGAGACACTGCAATGTGCTTCCCTGATCACAACAGAAAGACTCAGTGCCTAAGAGTAGACAGCCCTCAGCTGGTGGACCCCTTTGGGGACAGCCTCAGCTGAAGAGACCCACTTTGCCCAAGGGCATGCCTCCTTCCCAGGGCAGCCTGTGTCCACTGAATGACTGATAAGGGGATATAAAGGCCTGGCCCGCTTGTCTCCACTCTCAGCTTCAGAGCTTCCCATAGGTCTGGCTGAGGGCTTTGTTGAATCTGCACTGCAGCCCAATGTCTCCTTTCTCCGATCCTGCTTCCATTTCTTCCTTTCCACGCGTGATGATCCCAAGAGCACTCCCTAAGAAACCTCCTGCATGCTAATCTCCATCTCAGAGTCTGCTCAGCAAATCCAACCTGCACCACCCTCTCCCCCTCCCCTAACTCCCTCCTCCTGCCCCAGGCTGACACCCACCTCCCCTATGTGTTCAGTTCAGTCCTCCTCACTTCCCCTTGGACATAGCTCTATTACTTACCTCTTCTCTTTCCTGCAGCCTCAACCTTTCCCTCTTCATCTCTCCTTCTCAGCATGCACATTTGAACTAATGCCTTCAACAAAAATCTCCTTTGACACAGAGCCTACTTCTAGCTTTCATTCTTTCCTCCCCTTCACAGTCTAAGCTTCTTGAAGAAGCCCACTGTGGTCTTGCTTTGGTCTCCATCACTGCTGAAATGGTTCTCCTTTTTCAGCCCTGTCTTATTTGACTTCTGTGTGAGTGTGGCTCTGATGTCCATCCCCTCTTCCCTTCATTTCTAGGACACTTGGCCCTCTCCCACTTTCTTTTTCTTTCTTTCTTTCTTTCTTTCCTTCCTTCCTTCCTTCCTTCCTTCCTTCCTTCCTTCCTTCCTTCCTTCCTTCCTTCCTTCCTCCCTCCCTCCCTCCCTCCCTTTCTCTCTTTCTTTTCTTTTCTCTTTCTTTCTTGTCTCCTCACTCTATTGTCCAGGCTGGAGTGCAGTGGCGCAATCTCGGCTCATTGCAGCCTCCACCTCCTAGGTTCAAGTGCTTCTCCTGCCTCAGCCTCCTGAGTAGCTGGGACTACAGGCATCCATCACCATGCCTGGCCAATTTTTGTATTTTTTGGTAGAGATGGGGTTTCGCCATATTGGCCATGCTGGTCTCAAACTCCTGACCTCAGGTGATCCACCTGCCTTGGCCTCCCAAAGTGCTGGGATTACAGGAGTGAACCACTGCATCTGGCCCTCTCCCGCTTTATTTTTTAATTTTACTTTATTTATTTATGTATTTAAGACAGGGTCTCGCTCTGTTGCTCAGGTTGGAGCGCAGAGGCTGGAGTGCAGTGGTGTGATCATTGCCCACTACAGCCTCAAACTTCTGGCTTCAAGCAGTCCTCCCCGCTCTGCCTCCCAAAGCTCTGGGATTACAGGTGTGAGCCACTGTGTTTACCCATGAAACACTTTTATATCCAAGTGACCATTAGAAGCCCCTACGTTCATGTCTTCCAGGTATCTCAAACCCAATGTATTCACAATGGTTCTTGTCTTCATTCCCTGCTTCAAACTGGATCCTCCCTATGTTCCCGGATTCAGTGAATGCTACTGTGTATCTGGTTACTCAAGTGAGAAAACAGATTACCCTCAGCACAGTCTCTCTCCCTTAGTACTTACTTCCCAACAACCAAAGTAATTTGGTGGCACGTGCCTGTAGTTCCAGCTACTCAGGAGGCTGAGGCAGGAGGATCTCTTGAGCCCAGGAGGCCAAGGCCAACCTGAGCAACATAGCAAGACTCCATCTCAAAAAAAAAAAGTAAGGCCGGGCGCGGTGGCTCATGCCTGTAATCCCAGCACTTTGGGAGGCCGAGGCGGGCGGATCATGATGTCAGGAGCTCAAGACCATCCTGGCTAAAAAGGTGAAACCCCGTCTCTACTAAAAATACAAAAAATTAGCCGGGCGTGGTGACGGGCGCCTGTAGTCTCAGCTACTCGGGAGCCTGAGGCAGGAGAATGGCCTGAACCCGGGAGGCGGAGCCTGCAGTGAGCCGAGATGGCGCCACTGCACTCTAGCCTGGGAGACAGCGAGACTCCGTCTCAAAAAAAAACAACAAAAAGGCCGGGTGCGGTGGCTCAAGCCTGTAATCCCAGCACTTTGGGAGGCCGAGACAGGTGGATCACGAAGTCAGGAGTTCAAGCCAGCGTGACCAACATGGTGAAACCCTGTCTCTACTAAAAATACAAA